>NC_092334.1:639175000-639330000 GCF_046630445.1 Rutidosis leptorrhynchoides | reverse complement strand
TTTTTTTACTATGTGATATTTATTAATATATAATAACATATATTCAATAATTAATATTTATTCATTTTATATATGTATTACAATATACATATAATATTAATTATGTTTAAGAATCATATATGTCTGTATATGTATATATATGTATATATATATATATGTATATATTTATTTACAAACCATTGTTCATGAATCACCGGGAATGGTCAAAGGGTAATTGATTACATGGATATAGTTCCAAAATTTTTGAGATTCAACTTACATACTTTGCTTATCGTGTCGAGATCATATAAATATTAAGTTTAAATTTGGTCGGAAATTTTCGGGTCGTCACAGTACCTACACGTTAAAGAAATTTCGTCCCGAAATTTGAGTGAGATCATCATGGCTAACAATAAAAATATTTTCCTGACGAATATGAGCTGATAAATAGAGTTTTATTACTGTTGAGTAATATGGATAAGATAATTCGACTACTCGAAGAGTATGAGTGAAGCTATCACAAAAGAATGAAATGAGTAAATGCAAATTTGTCTTAACTGGTGACGTAGTCACGATTGATTTTCGGAATTTCAGGGATTTAGAGAAAATCTTCGTAATAAGATTTGGTTCTTCGGTAATTAAGAAAATTAGGATCTCCATTGATTAAATGCAAT
Source organism: Rutidosis leptorrhynchoides (assembly GCF_046630445.1). Classification (NCBI taxonomy): domain Eukaryota; kingdom Viridiplantae; phylum Streptophyta; class Magnoliopsida; order Asterales; family Asteraceae; genus Rutidosis; species Rutidosis leptorrhynchoides. The sequence continues at coordinate 639,329,347 of NC_092334.1, read as the reverse complement.
AATCTAATTCGATTGTTCTGTCTAATTTTTCCTTTATAAATTAAACTCTTCCGTTCCATTATTCTCACCATTCCTATACTTTCTTTCTTAATTCATACATTCAAAAGATTGTAAAAATGCTTAATCCAGTTCTAATCCTTGATATTTTCCTAATTATCATTTCTGTCATCCTTCTTTTCAATCTTTCACCAGAAAAATCTGTTTACTTCTACTATTACCTCGGGGTGATACTATTCTTAATTCTACCGTGTCTTTATATTGCTATTTGTACTAATATCCACGGTTTGTAACTTCCGTGTTGTTATTGGGCTTTATATTTTCTCTTATATTTTGGAGCTCTTTGCCTTTTTATTCTCTTCTCGACCTCTAGTAAAGCGAGTAATGGTCCAGAATTCGTAAGTATGGAGTTTCGAATGAACTTAATGTTCTAAACAGAAAGAATGTAATAGCTCGATTTGATTTGTCAAATTAACAGAATCACTGAGAATAGAACTATCAAGAATATATTTTCTTGATATGTTCAGAAGTCAAGCATAATGAAAGAGTTATGTAACATGGCACATGATGACTTTATGATCTGTGAATCATCACGTTCCATTAGAAACTCAGCATGACTTACTGTAATATAATCACGTTGATCAAGTGTCATTATATTATACTAACTCATGCTGCAGTTACCAACACTACTTCAATAACATTCATATTTTAAGTTCAAATTTTTTTTCTTCAGAATTTAGAAACTAAGACAGTTTCCTTTCTGATGTTACACTGATATCGCGAAGAGATAAATGGTTTCAGATAAGAATAGTTATGAAAATGTCTTTCGAAATATCGAGGATATTTATAATGAAAGATATGATGATATCTTATAATTTCTAATATCGATGGATGATGAAGATTTATCTGTAAAGGTTTAGAGTTAGGAGCTAGGTATTCGTTAATGACTTCAACAGATACTGAATCATTTGGATTCTTTGAAGGCAGGTTTAGTCCTTGTGATTTATCCACAGCCTCCTTCATGGTTTGCTCGATCCATTTTCCAGTTCTAACTTTTCTGAGCTTTGCCAACATACTATTCTTTACCATTAAACTTTCGTCTGTTAGGATCGTTTACAGTTTTTGCTGCTTCATCGGCAATTTTCAAAATTCCGTGTATTGATTCGTAGACTGGGTGCTTATCAGAATTTCAGAATGGAAGGTCATAATTCTATGAGATGAAGGTTATACGTATACATATAACTGTTGATGTAGACATGCTGCGAGATTTCAAAATACTGATTGCTAATTCTCGGTAATTGATATGGAAATTCTTGTTACAAGATACGGATGAGTATATGATATGGTTTCAATGAATATAATGGTTTTTCAAAGAGACTTAAGCTAATTAGTAATAAAGTCACTGGTAAGTTTACTGCTAATGTGGTAGGATATAAACGGTTTCTCGATAACGATGACGAAAGGCAAACTTATATATCGAGGTTATAATAAGACTAATTCGAAAGAAAGTCGAAATTAATTTTCTGGAGCTGTGACAAAATTGGCTAATTTGGAAAGGGATTGCAAAGTTATTTTCGGTAATAATAACGCCAAAGAAGCTAGCACAGATGCGTGTTAAACGTTTACTCAGGTTCCAAGTGTTTTCAGGTGCATAACTATATGCATCAATCTTTTTTTCCGTAGATGAAGTGCGGTTAGTTCATCCTCTCGATTGAGGTGTTTTCAAGAATTATGAAAGGTTTGAACGCAGATAGTAATTGTCAAGATACAAATGAGGTTTAAGATGAAATCAAGTGGCAAACTTGAAGAAATATTTAGTTTCATATGTTATAATCAATATTTTAATTCATTTTAATTGTCCAATGTTGGCAGTCCACAGTTAATAGTCCACAGTTAGTAGTTCCATAATTCATATGTAGTTTAATATATAATATTAGAATTAATTAATACGTATCGTGACCCATTGTATACATGTCTCAGACTCCATCACAACTCAAAGTATATATATTATTTTAGAATCAACCTCAACCCTGTATAGCTAACTCTATCATTACCGCATATAGAGTGTCTATGGTTAATCCAAATAATATATATAGATGCGTCGATATGATATGTCAAAACCTTGTATACGTGTCCCGATATTTAAAATGCGTAAATAACAGTATTTAATTGATGATAAATAAAGTGCGTAAAATAAATAACAGAAATTAAATGACAATAAATAAAATTGCGAAAATTAAATTGCGATAAAATAAATGTAATAAGGAATTAATAGTTAGCTAGGATTTTGTTAGCGTGGATTCTTAACAAAATTTTTCATAGTTAAATTTATTTGTTTCTAACAAATTTTATCTTGTCCAATGTTTTCTTCATTATGCCACTTGTTGGATTCTGATAAGTCAAAATCCAAATATGAAATTGAATGAAAATGGTTATTTTGTGGTGAACGGATTCGTATATCTTGTGGATGTAAGTAGGATAGTAAATGACCGTTGAATCAGATTCGAAGAATGTACAGTGTAACTTATTAATGTGAAATCTAAATATTCCTCGGGTATTACCTACCCGTTAAAATATTTTCACCATTAACAATTTGTACAAAAGAATTTTTAATTACAATCTTTATGAAAACATATATACATATATATTTTCTTCAGATGTAATCATGGATTTAATGAGTTAATATGATATTAATCTCATTTGCTTTTCGGTTGGAGCTAGAATAAATAATCTCTAAAACTTTTAGAAACCACATATTCTTCGCAGAATATTTCTTCAATGAAGTTATGGATCAATACTTCATCGTTAATTGTTGTTGGTACTCCTTGGTATCTATGGTGCGTATGATTTGATGTTTGTGGGACATATTGCGAAATTGAGGCTTGGGATGCGGATGTTGTTGTTAGTGGTACTGGTGCTGCCGGTACTGATGTTGGTGGTACTGTTGGTGCCGGTGGATATTGCCGAAGCTGGTAAGTTTTGCACCATATTCTCTAAATTGATTACTCGAGCGCGAAGCTCGTTGACTTCTTCCATTATTCTGGGATGATTGTCGGTCGGAATGAGCGGATGAATAAGATCTAAAATTTGAGATAGTATATAGTCGTGACGAGATACTCTGGAAATGAGAGAGAAAATGGTATTACGAACATGTTCGTCGGTAAGTGCTTCAGGTTCTTCGCCAAGAGGAGAATGTGGTGGATGGAAGGGATCGCCTTCTACTTGTCTCCAATGATTTAATAGACTACGAACCCATCCCCAATTCATCCTGAACTGATGATGGCTAACTGGTTGATCCATTCCGGTTACACTGTCTTCGGAACTCGAGTCGAAATCAATAACGGGATCCGAGGGACTTGATCTAGTGGCGAGTTCCATTTCGTACAATTGAATAAAGGATTTTTCGATATGAAATGATTTTCGAATATCGAATGATATTCTAATTACATAGAATACCTATGTATAGTACAGAAGATCCCGCAAATTATGGAGGAAATATCGAAAGCTGTCAGGCAAAGGTAACAGTAACAGATACGATACGATATGAATTAACAGATACGCTAAGATATGAATTTTGTATATACACTATTTATGTAGTCGATGCAGTAAAACGTGTCTAGACTAAAAATATTAAGCAGGTAATTTCCTAAGAATGATAAGCAGGTAATTTTCGACACGAAATGATAAGCAAAACTTTTGACATGCAGACACGGTCGAAGTCCAGACTCACTAATGCATCTAAACAACTATCAGTTAGACACACTAATGCAAGACCTGGTTCGCTAAGACCACCGCTCTGATACCAACTTTAATGACCCGTCCTAATCCATCTGGACGAATACATTACATTTGATTATATCGCGAGGTACTTGACCTCGATATGATACATTTTACAAACATTGCATTCGTTTTTGAAAGACAAACTTTTATTACATCGAAAGTTGACAGGCATGCATACCATTTCATAATATATCCAAACTATCAATGACTTAATAATAATCTTGTTGAACTCAACGACTCGAATGCAACGTCTTTTGAAATATGTCATGAATGACTCCAAGTAATATCTCTAAAATGAGCAAATGCACAGCAGAAGATTTATTTCATACCTGAGAATAAACATATTTTCAAGTGTCAACCAAAGGTTGGTGACTTCATTAGTTTATCATAATCAATCATTTCCATCATTTTAATAGACCACATTATTCTCATTTTTCATAATTAACATCACACTCGCAAGTGCATATAAATCATTCATATGAGGAACACCTGGTAACCAACATTAACAAATGCATCTAGAATATCCCCAAATATACAGGTACACTCATCTGTATATAAAATCGAAGTACTAAAGCATCCATAAACTGGATGGGGTTCGTTAGGCCCATAGATCTATCTTCAGGATTCGCGTCAATGAGGGGGTCTGTTCCCTAATTCTTAGGCTACCAAGCTGAAAGGGTGATATCCGGTATAATGATTCAATCATAGAATGTAATTTTCGAGCACTTGTGTCTATTTCGTCAAACATTTATATAAGCACATGTATTCTCAGTCCCAAAAATATATATTGCAAAAGCATTTAAAAAGGGAGCAAATGAAACTCACAATACAATATTTTGTAGTAAAAATATTCATACGACGATACTGAACAATGCAGGGTTGGCCTTGGATTCACGAACCTATATCATTCATTTGTATATTTATATTAAAACACATAATCGTAACTGGACAAATATTTTTATTATATTTTAATTTATATATTATGTATAGTTAATTTGTGTATATATTCAAAATGATTAATATTTATATAGTTATATTAATATGTCCATATTTATATACATAATTGTTTAGTGTTACATTTAAAAATCGATAGTTTATCATTTGTAAGTATTTATATAAATAATCTTAATAGTTTTGATATATATATATATATATAGTTATGTGAAATTTAATTATAATTATAGTACATGTAGTAAGTATATTTATGTACAAAATATTTATCTATTTGAAAAGATATATTTTGATAATAATAGTGATTTACTAATAATGATAATAATAACTTTATTAATAATAATAATGATATTGCTAATACTGATACTTATAACAATAATAGAAATTTTATTGATAATGATAATATTAATAATCATATTACTTAATAATAATTCTTATATTGATCATAACATTAGATACAACAATAGTAATAATAATACTTATAATTGTAATTAGGATTATGATAATAATAATAATAATGAATGTAACTAATACTTATATTCGTAATAATAACATTAATAACTAATATTCATATTACTTACTAATAATAACAATACTAATAATAATGACACAATAATAATAATAATACTAATAATATCAATAATATTAGTAATGATAGTACTAATAAATTTTTAAATGATAATACTAGTAATAATAATGATAATATCATAAATTATTTTAATAATCATTTTGTTAATAATAATATCTACATAATAACAATAATTCTAATTAATGATAATAATAATGATAATAACAGTAATAGTAATAGTAATAGTAATAGTAATAGTAATAGTAATAATAATAATAATAATAATAATAATAATAATAATAATAATAATAATATTACTAATAATAATAATAATTTTACTAATAATAATAATAATAATAATAATAATAATAATAATAATAATAATAATAATAATAATAATAATAATAATAATAATAATAATAATAATTGAAAGGACTCGTCCTAATCCATCTGGACGAAGTCCATATCGATTACAAACGATTCACAATAGTTGAATACATCGCGAGGTATTTGACCTCTATATGATACATTTTACAAACATTGCATTCGTTTTTGAAAAAACAATCTTTCATTACATCGAAAGTTGATGACATGCATACCATTTCATAACATATCCAAACTATAAATGACTTAATAGTAATCTTGATGAACTCGACGACTCGAATGCAACGTCTTTTGAAATATGTTATGAATGACTCCAAGTAATGTCTCTAATATGAGCTAATGCACAGCGGAAGATTTCTTTCATACCTGAGAATAAACATGCTTTCAAATGTCAACCAAAAGGTTGGTGAGTTCATAGGTTTATCATAAAACAATAAAATTCATCATTTTGATAGACCACAAGATTTAAATCCTGCATGGTACAAATGGGCCCGAATCCTATACCCACCTTTAATGTACATGCGATATCTTTTAAATACAGTACACCTTTCTCGTGTACGAAATCATCTTTCATAAATCTTAGTAACCGTACGCATATCTTGTGCACAAAAATAACATACACATAACCTGTGTATAAAATCATTCTCTCGATACATAACATTCACTTTTCATTGCTTTCATAGCTTGGCTTGGTAACCGACCTTAACATATAATGTGCATAATAATATCCCCAAAACAGAACATCTCGTCTGTATAATAATCATATAAACTTCGAAGTACTAAACACCACGCCCACTAGCCCTTCCGTCTAGTGAACATTATGGGTGGGGGTGTTAAACCCGGTAGCTACCTTTAGAATTCGCGTCAATTAGGCGTGCACTAATTCTAAAAATTAGTGATGTTCCCTAATTCTTAGGTTACCAAGCAATAATAATCAGGGAAAAAATATTCATATCAATTGTGGCAATTATCACGTCCACATAATTCAATGGTGGAAATTATCACGTCCACATAATTCATTCGAGAAATGTTTTGCTTGTCTCTATCTCGTCAAACATTTATAAAAGCATTTCATGTATTCGCAGTTCAAAATGTATTTCAAAAGCATTTAATAAAGCAGTTGTAAAAGTAGCGCATGTATTCTCAGTCCCAAAAATGTAAAGAGTAAAAGGGAATCAAATGAACTCACCTAATGTATTTTGTAGTAAAAATACATATGACGACAATGAACAAGTGTAGGGTTGGCCTCGGATTCACGAACCTATATCATTCATATGTATATTAATACATATAAACGTAATTGAATAAATTCATATATTATATCCTTGTATTATATTTTATATATATGTAATTTATGTACATATTTACTTTGATTAGTATTTATATATAGTTATATTAATATATATGTTTGATTAGTATTACATTAAGACTACCTAATTTGTTATATATGAATATTTACATAAACTTTGTTAATATGATTATTATCTACTTATATGTAATATTACTTATAAGTATAGTTTTATATCAACATACTTGTTTGGTAAAATAATATTAATAGTAGTAATAGAAGTTGTATTTGATTGTATTGATAGTATTAAATATAAAAATACCGATAATAATATTAATTGTGGTAATAATAATAATAATAATAGTAATAATAATAATAATGATACTAGTAGTAGAAATGATAACAAAATAGTAATCATATTAATAATACTTTTGTTAATAATAATAATACTAATATAAATGCTAAATGATAATTCTAATACTAACAATAACAATTCAGTAATAGTAATACTAATGATAATAATAATAATAATAATAATAGTAATGATAATACTAATAGTTTATAAATGATAATACTAGTAATAATAATGATAATATCATAACTTATTTTATTAAACATTTTGTAAATAATAATATCTCACATGATAACAATAATAATAATCAATAATAATAATCATAGTAATAATAATAATAATGATAACACTAATAATATTAAAGAAGTAATAATAATAACAAAAAAAAATGTAATAACTACCTCAAAAACGATTTAAAAAAAATGGATGCCACCGCCTAGGTTCGAACCCGAGACCTCATGCTTAACCCAAAACACCCTAAACCATTGATCCGTATTATGTCTTTCTAAATTAAACTCGTATCAATTATATATACCCCGTATCCTTCTGTTTTCTACTTTCTTCATCTTCCTCAAATTGAAATCGACCAAAATGCAAGACTAACTAATAACGAGTTACGTATTTAGTTTTAGGAATTAAATTAGTTACTGAAACGACTAATGAATGATTTAAATCAGTTAAAACAAAAAAAAATTAAAAGCAAACTGTAACAGGAGGTTTAACTTGTTTATGAACTCTAAATCGAATATCAAATTATAGTTTGTTTCAGAAAAATGTTATAACACGAAATAGGTAGTAAAACATCTTCATAAACTTTCTGTAAACTCAATTGGATTTAAAACACTGAATTGAGTTCGAATTTTATGATGAACATACCTGTTGACTTTGAAAACCAAACTTTGACTTTCAAAATTCGAATTTGATATGAGGAATTAGCATTTGAAACTTCACAGAGAGTTTAAGTAAAAGATTTATAATCTCTTTGTATTTATAGAATTTAAAATGTGATTCAAATTCGTGGTTTTTGGGAAATTAAGAAGGAACAGAGTTCGTACTGTGTTCTTCAAAGTTTCTGTATCATACTCGATTTAATAGAAGACTATAATGGTTGCTTGTGATTACTTGAAGTGGTAGTATCTTAAATGATGTACTAGTCGACTGAATTTGATCAATTAAATATGGAAAAGGTTGAATCCCGATTTTTAATCACAGATAATAAAAAAAAATTAAAATAAAATAAAGTAAATTGTGAAAAGATTTGATTCGTACGAATTGATGTTGAGGTATAACAAACTTGAGATAAAAACAAAACTAATTCACAATTAGATAATGATAGGAATCCGATGCAAGTAGTAATTTTGCTATTTTATCATTTAATAATAAATACATATAAATTAATAATAATCCTATTAATATTAATAATAAATAATAATAATGATATTAATAATAGTAATATTGATTATTGATGCAAATACTATTATGATAATATTGTTAATAATAATAATAATAATAATAATAATAATAATAATAATAATAATAATAATAATAATAATAATAATAATAATAATAATAACATCAAAATAATACTAATAATAATAAGAATGATGTTAAAAGTAATAAAAATATTGAATATAAAGATTATAAATGAAAATGATATTTGTAAAGATAGTAGTCATAATACTAATTATAATTTTACTATTAATTATAAATAATGATATTAATAATTATAATAATATTAATAATAACAATTAACAAATCAATTGTATCAAATTTTCTATTTATGTTTAACAATAATAACACTGTTATTTATATTAAATATTTATTCTGTTACTAGTAATAAAAGTAGTGATAATGATGCTATTGGTAGAGATAACAAATTATATGCATTAAATTTCATGTTTATATATTATATTTAATAATGTAACTAATATTGATATTAATCATTAGGGTTAGTAATAGTAGTAATGAAAGTGATAATAATATTACTATTACTATAACATTTATATGTTAACTTGTTAATAGTATATTATTAACTATGTAATATTTATTAATCACATATTATAATAACTTTCATTGATTGTTTATTATTTATAAACTATTTTAATTGCACATAGAAATCATATATATTTATATATAAATTCATTTTAAATTATTCTTAATTATTTTGTATTTTATTTTACTTATTTAATTCTAATATTTAAATTATATTTTTATAATTTTTTTTTAAATTTGATATACATATATTTACGTTTACATATACATGTTTATTTACAAACAATTGTTCGTGAATCGTCGGGAATGGTCAAAGGTCAAATGTATTCATGTAATTGGTTCAAAACTTTGATATTCAATTAAATAGACTTTGCTTATCATGTTGAAATCATATAAAGGTTAAGTTTAAATTTTGTCGAAAATTGCCAAGTCATCACAGTAATAATAATAATAATAATAATAATAATAATAATAATAATAATAATAATAATAATAATAATAATAATAATAATAATAATAATAATAATAATAATAATAATAATAATAATAATAATAGAAACTACCTTAGAGAACCCTCTTTTAAAAAAATACCACAAGCCGGGCTTGAACCCGAGACCTCCTGGATACCCGCTAACACCCATAACCATCCAAGCAATTTCCGTTTTTCTGAAATATTACTAACTCATTAATATTTAACCCTTAATTCTCCTGACTCCTTCTCCTTCTTCTTCCCTCAAATCACACGACCCAAATCCTCATTTTAATCTTAATAACACTTACAAAATTGCTTTTAGGATTTATTATCCCACATAGAACCAATTATTTATGATTGATTGGATTAACATAAAAAAAAAATTTGAAAGAACACAGACTGCTGCTGCAGTCGCAAGTTTTTTAAAAAAATAAAAAATAAAAAATAAAATTTTGATTTCGATATTAGGATGTTTTAAGAACTTGATGTCTAAATGAAATATCTTCTCAATGATCATTTGAATACACTGGTATCAACATTTGCAACAGAATTATAACAGATTACAAGAATTCGTTTGAAGAAAAATGTATGACTTTTTAAAACTCAAACTTTGACTCGTAAATTCACCTTTGATTTCGCGAATTAAAATCTCAGATTTTGCAGTTAGGTCGACTTAATGATTCCTAACGAGACTGTATTGATTGATTTTGAAATTTGATACGAATTTGAGATTTGGGTAAAAAGTTAAACGAACAGAGAAAGACATTGATGTTCGTTTTAATTTTTCTGTTTTCTCAACAATAACAACACTTGATAATATATAACGCGTATGTGAAAGATTGATACAGTATCCAGAAGTGATTAAAGTTGTTTTGTAGCCAAGATTGCTCGACAAGAAAATCAAGCTGGAAGGACGAAAGAAAAAAATAATAAAAAAATTGAAAAGTAGATTGTTACATTAAACAGATTTTGTTTGAAACTTTGATTTGATTCGTATATATTTCAATCAGATAGACAATTTAAACAGAAGGGATAGCGACTTGGAACAGAAATTGGATTTAGCTGTATTTGCAACTATATATACTTGTATTTATACATCTACATTTACGTATACATATATATATATATATATATATATATATATATATATATATATATATATATATATATATATATATATATATATATATATATCTGTTTTTAGTATATGTATAATTATATGTACCTGATTATACTCTGTATTAATGAATATATACAGGTATTAATAATAATATTAATACTAATAATAAGTATATAAATAATGCTAATAATACAAATTAATATAATGATAATAATATCAAAAATTCTAAAAATAAAAAAATTAATAATTAAATGATTTAATAATAATACTAATAATATTAACAATAATTTATTATTAAGAATAACAAATAAATAATAATAATACTGATAATGATAATCTTAATGATAAGGTTCATAGTAATATTAATAATAACATTGATAATAATATTAATAAAATACTAATACAAATACTAACAATGATAGAATACTAATATCATTAATAATAATCATGTCTAATACTAATATTTGTCATAATAACTAACATTATTGTTTTACTATTAGTTATAACAATGATGATAATCATAATATTATATTATTTATATTAATTATTTATATTATTAATGATAATAATATTACTAGTAAAAATAATAACATAACAATTTATATATTTCATGTTTCATATTTGTATGTTATATTAATTGGACTAATTTTGATATTAATATTGACAATAATAATAATATTACTATACCAATTATTTTAACTTATAATTTCAATTTAATATAATACAATTACATTTTTTTACTATGTGATATTTATTAATATATAATAACATATATTCAATAATTAATATTTATTCATTTTATATATGTATTACAATATACATATAATATTAATTATGTTTAAGAATCATATATGTCTGTATATGCATATATATGTATATATATATATATATATATATATATATATATATATATATATATATATATATATATATATATATATATATATATATATTTACAAACCATTGTTCGTGAATCACCGGAAATGCTCAAAGGGTAATTGATTACATGGATATAGTTCCAAAATTTTTGAGATTCAACTTTACATACTTTGCTTATCGAGTAGAGATCATATAAAGATTAAGTTTAAATTTGGTCGGAAATTTCCGGGTCGTCACAGTTGATTCTGATGCCTTGCGGCCTAACGACACTACATAAATAAAACCGTCCGTTTCAGCCATATCAGCAGGTCATGCGTATTAAATCAGTTGGAGGAGAATTCTATAATTATGGACTTAGATACATGTCATCCTGATTTCACTTTGTTAAGAGTCACATGCTGTATTTCATAGCTATTGTTGTATAATAGAATACACCCATAAGAATCCATTCGAGTATCAAAAGATTCCACTGTTGCGACGTACTTATTACCACTGTATTTGTAATTTTTTAAGTTTAAGTTTAAGTATGCAGTACTTGACTCTATGCAGTGTACACTTACCATTTGATGAAACTAGAATCACCTAAGAGGACGAATATGATAGACAAGTGAAGAAAGGGAGCTTACCTGAGTTGTTAGTTTCATGATCTATCTATCAAGGCTGCTGTAAAACTGAGGAAAAAGGTAAACGTGGTGAATAGGGTTGATAAGATCTTGAAAAAATGGATCATCAAGAACTTAAAGATATCGTAAATAAGATAAATTACCCTGAAAAATAAAGTAGATGATCAGTTATCCTAAGAATTCATGATTCAATTGATGAGATGTTTAAACCCGTGAATAATATTTTTTTCATTTTAAGATCATGAACGCTTTTGTGTTTTGCGCACCACACACATTGCATGTGGGTTTGTGTGTGGTGCGTGGGTTTAAAAGTAAATGATTTGAAATTGGGTGATGATGGAGGTAGTGGTGAACGGTGTGGTGATGGTGATGAATGGGGAAGCGTTGGTGGTGGTGATGTTGGTATATAACCTAAAGCTGTATTGATGTTGTTAGTAGATGTGAGGGTGGTGTTGAATGGTATGGTAATGGCAATGAATGGTGGCAGTTGGTGTGGTGGTGGTGGTGGTGTAGAGAAATGTGTATATTGATATTGTTGGTGGTGATGATGTTGGTGGTGGTGGTGATATTGGTGGTGGTGATGGTGGTATTCATGCAATTTTGAAAAGTTGGTGGATGTGAGATTCGGGACCCCAAGTTTTGCTATTTATGATCTTGATAATCGACAAAAAATAGAAAAATGTCAGCAAATCTTATCCTGAATATCTGATCTTATCTTTTGCAACGGGCACCACACACGAACCAACACACATTGTGTGTTGTGTTCAATGTGTGATGTCATATCCACATTCATATCCATTTAAATTTTGTTTATCCATATCCGTTTAGTTTTATTTCATCCATCCATATACATACCTAATGTAGGAAAATATGGATTAGTGGGAAAAGAATCTGTAACCGGATTGATACTACAATCGTGTGAAAACTTTCTTAATAGAGTATACCCACTTGGTTACGGGTTACATGAAATCACTATTAGGATAAGACTAGTATGAACACTCTTTCTTACCCAAAAGAATATGTGTAACGACCCGACTTTTTCGACTTAGATTTTTGTGCTCTACTTTCATGAAACTGCATATTTATGCGTACTGTGTTTGATTATATTCTGGGATCATCATTATTCATGTTAATTACTTTCGTTAATACCTTACAACGTGCTATTAAGTGCTTAATCACTTAACTTGATCCTCGAATGCTTTTATGACCGTTAGTGTCACTTGACGTTTAAAGCGAGCTACGTACTTGGTACACGTTTAACTTTTGTCATAATTGGAATATTATGACTACGTAATACTAATTGTTATTTTCTAATGACAATTACTTGGCTTATTGGTTGCTTAATTACGCTTAGTAATTTACTAATGCACACTAGTTACTCTTATTGGACTTTCTACCTTATTGGACTTAGGCCTACCCTACTCTAGCTAATGGACTCTTAAATTAGCCCAACTTCAATGGGATTATGACCCATTAAGAAGTAGGACAAAAACCCAATTAGATGAGCCAACATACTAGCATTTTTGTTAACCATTGATCCCAACAATAAGCACCACCTTTAGACCACTACTAAGTAAAAAGTAAAAGTTGTCCCCCACTTGTCCCCCCCATACCCATGGCCTAAACCACCCTCCACCACTATAAATACCAAGCTTATTTCTCCCATTTCACACTTGATCTCATTCACATTTTACACACACTTTCTCTCTAATTCTCTCTCTAGTCTTTCTCACACTAAAAATTGTAAGTTTTAAATTTTCTTCTTCTTCTTCTTCTTTTCTTCTTATACACGACATCATCATCATCTTCATAAGATCAAGCTTTTTAGCTTCGTGATCTTGTTATATCTTGAAGATTCAAACTTTATTTGAATCCTTCAAGAACATGAAAGATCTTAACTTTCTAGCTTTGAATCTTCATTATTTTGATGGATCTAAGCTTTATAGCTTAAGATCACTTTATTTTTGTTAAAAGATCAAAACTTGTGTTTATGATCTTCATGTAACTTGTAGATCTAGCTTCTTGCTTTAAGGATCTTAAAGAACATTAAAGATCCAAGCTTTCTAGCTTAGAGTTTCATTATTTTGTTGAAGATCTTAGCTTTTTAGCTTATGGTCTCATTACTTTCACTAGATCTTAGCTTTCTAGCTTATGGTCTCATTAATCTTGTAAAGATCCAAGCTTTCTAGCTTAGGGTTTCTTAATACTTGAGATCTAAGTTATTATTGTAGATCTCACTAACTTGGAACCTTTTATGATTTTTATGGTGATAAAAATCAAGTCTTCATCATCTCATATGATGAAGATGCATAAACTTGTGTCAAAAGGAAAAGGTTGAAGCTTTATTGTGTTTATGCAATAAAGAGACAACCTTGATGTTCAAAACTTGTAAAATGTTAGCTTTTACTTTTAGTTGTGTGTTGATGGTTGAAACTTGGTCAAAGTGATGCTAAAACATCAAAGAGTTGTACACTTAAAGCTTACACGCATCAAGGATGAGAACCGTGATGAGCGTCAAGCACCAAGGAACCCACCAGAGCACTTGTTTGCTGTTTTTTGGGGTCTGATCAGGCTCCTGGAACTTCTGGAAAATTGATTTTAAGATATTTCGGTTCGATTAGATGACTTTTCGTTCAAGACTCGCCTAAATACGATATACGGTTTAGGATTTATAGCCTTCCGAAAGTCACTACGCCTTTGTAATGGCGTGCTGAAAATTCTGACCTACTCGCGTGTGAACCGTCGCCACGGTCAAACGACATCGAGTTATTATCTGAAAACTGGACAGCGGTACGAGGACTCACATACGGAGCCTTGGCCACTAACCACACGTCTTTTAGGTTTGTATAGAGGTCGTAGCAGCTGTCTGAAGTCAGCCTTTTGTTTCGATCTCTATTCTTGTTGAAAATTTACTTTATCTTTTACGAATGATGATGATGATGATGATGATTATGATGATGATACTTAAACTTAACTTATTCACTTTTAAATTTTGGGGACAATATACTGACTTAGTAACCTTTGACTTAGGTTGAGGACCTTTCAGACCGACTTACTACTTGCATACTTTTCATATCAATTTTACCACACATTCACTGTGAGTTATAGCTTCCCTTTTTACTTTACTATTTTTGGGACTGAGAATACATGCGCCTTTTATGTTTTACATACAAGACACGATTACTTAAACTTTATATATGTGTGGGTGACATAACGGCACAAAGATTTCCCTTAGCTCGGTAACGTTTAGTCATTGGTTTATGAACCGGTGAACGCGAATCTTAGATATGGATCCATAGGGTTTGACATCCCCACTAGGGCTAGTCGCGCTAGTATTCAACGAGTGTTTAATACTTCGTAAATAGACGCACTCTCCAAGTGTACTTTTAGGGGGTAATATTACGTTAAGTTAGTTACCGGGTGCCCACGGATAAGCATATACTTTATCATACAGATTTGAGATACTGTTTTGAATACGAAATCTCGTGGTCTACATTACATTACTGATTACAAACAATCTATCACTCACCAACATTCGTGTTGACCTTTTAAGCATGTATTTCTCAGGTGCTTAGACGTTGTTGCTTCTGCTGTTAGACTTGCTGTTATAGTCTTGGTGTTAGACTTGTTGTTATAGACTCGCTGTGTTAGACTTCCGCTGCATTACTTATAGATGTCTCAATCATGGAACTTTTACTTTGCATTCACAACTTATGTTATTTACGAGCTATGGTTTTGTAATGACCTTTGTGTTACGTACTTATGTTAATGCTCTCTATTCGTAGAAGCACGTTATCTTTTATAAAACATTTGACGTTGGTAAAGATGTTATCTTTTCATGAATGCACAACTTGTTTTTAAACAGCATATAGTGTTTGACCTTGTAATGATCCTGTTGTTGATGATCCGTACACGTTGATTTTGTACGGGGCATCACATTTGGTATCAGAGCATTGGTTGTAGGGAATTAGGTTGCATTAGTGCGTCTTGACTGAGTCGAGTAGGATTCACTAACATGACTAATCTACAACTTGCTCGTTTACTTATCTCTGCGGAACTGCTGCATGCTACTGCTTACTTTTACTGCTATGTGAATGAAAATGCTAAAAACGAACATATATTTCATAGCATTATTCCTCAAGAAAGACAAGCTTTTAGTTGCAATTGTTCTATTTACAAGTGATATTCGTTTAAATAATAAAAGGTGAAGACAAAAGACAGATTCGACGAATTGAAGACGCAAACGACCAAAAAGCTCAAAAGTACAAAAGACAATCAAAGAGGTTCCAATTATTGATAAGAAACGTCTCGAAATTACAAGAGTACAAGATTCAAAACGCAAAGTACAAGATATTAAATTGTACGCAAGGACGTTCGAAAATCCGGAACCGGGACCAGAGTCAACTCTCAACGCTCGACGCAACGGACTAAAAATTACAAGTCAACTATGCACATAAATATAATATAATATTTAAATAATTCTTATAATTATTTAATATATTATATTTATATTTAAACCGTCGGTAAACAAAGAGCCAAACTCCTCTGAGCTGTAAAAGTAAACTCCGCGACTCGCGGAGTTTGAAGGCCAAAAAGGCCGCGAGTCGCGGAGCCCCAAATTCAGAAACCCCCTATAAAGCTCGCGCATTCTGATCGTAAAATATCATCTTTTTTCTCCTCATTCATACGATATATTTATATTTATAATTTATATTTTAATTTTAATTTTAATTATAATTCTAATAATAAGGGTATGTTAGCGAATGTTGTAAGGGTGTAAGTCGAAATTCTGTCCGTGTAACGCTACGCTATTTTTAATCATTGTAAGTTATGTTCAACCTTTTTACATTAATGTCTCGTAGCTAAGTTATTATTATGCTTATTTAAAACGAAGTAATCATGATGTTGGGCTAATTACTAAAATTGGGTAATTGGGCTTTGTACCATAATTGGGGTTTGGACAAAAGAACGACACTTGTGGAAATTAGACTATGGGCTATTAATGGGCTATATATTTGTTTAACTAAATGATAGTTTGTTAATGTTAATATAAAGATTTACAATTGGGCGTCCCTATAAATTACCATATACACTCAATCGGACACGATGGGCGGGGTATTTATATGTACGAATAATCGTTCATTTAACCGGACACGGGAATGGATTAATAACCACTAGAATAATTAAAACAGGGGTGAAATTATGTACAAGGACATTTGGTATAATTGATAACAAAATATTAAAACCTTGGGTTACACTCAGTCGACATCCTGGTGTAATTATTAAACAAAGTATTAAAATCTTGTTACAGTTTAAATCCCCAATTAGTTGGAATATTTAACTTCGGGTATAAGGATAATTTGACGAGGACACTCGCACTTTATATTTATGACTGATGGACTGTTATGGACAAAAACCAGACGGACATATTAAATAATCCAGGACAAAGGACAATTAACCCATGGGCATAAAACTAAAATCAACACGTCAAACATCATGATTACGGAAGTTTAAATAAGCATAATTCTTTTATTTTATATTTAATTTCCTTTATTTTATATTTAATTGCACTTCTAATTATCGCATTTTTATTGTTATTTTATCGCAAGTTTATTTTATCGCACTTTTATTATTCGCAATTTCATTATCGTTATTTACTTTACGCTTAAAATTAAGTCTTGTATTTATTTATTATTTTACATTTGGTTTTAACTGCGACTAAAGTTTTAAAATCGACAAACCGGTCATTAAACGGTAAAAACCCCCCTTTATAATAATAATATTACTTATATATATGTATTTGTATTTTTATAAAAGTAAACTAATATAGCGTTAAGCTTTGTTTAAAGATTTCCCTGTGGAACGAACCGGACTTACTAAAAACTACACTACTGTACGATTAGGTACACTGCCTATAAGTGTTGTAGTAAGGTTTAAGTATATCCATTCTCTAAATAAATAAATATCTTGTGTAAAATTGTATCTTATTTAATAGTATTTCCTTGTAAAATTTAATAGTATTTTGTATACACCCCCTACGACATCAAGTATTTTTGGCGCCGCTGCCGGGGAACTCTCTTAAAAGCCGGAAGCGCAACACTAATATAAAAAAAAAAAAAAAAATTTTAGTTAACTTTTATTAAAATTCGTTTTTGTAAAAATACGTTTTAATTATTCGAAAATATAAAAAGAAAAACAAAAATTTATGTATTTTTAGGAGTTTGATAAATATAAGTTTTATTTTGTAAAAATATGAGTTTTATTTAATTTATCTTATAAATATATTTTATAAATATAAAAAACTGAAAAAATATATATATATATATATATATATATATATATATATATATATATATATATATATATATATATATATATATATAAATCTATTTTTTTTATAAAGTATTTTATTTTTATCTTAGTTATTAAAGATAAGTTTTATTTAGATTACATAAATATTTTAATAAGATAATATAAACAAAAAATATAAAAACAGAAAAAAAAAAATAAAGAAAAACGCGTCGAATTTGAAACCTGTCAGTTGAAATTTGAAACCCCGCGAGTCGCGGGGTTTGATGTTTTGAGTACCGCAAGTCGCGGAGATTATCTGACAGGCGACAAAACCCTAAATTAGCATTAATTACGGGTGATTAATTATTATTATTATTATTAACCCTAGTTTTTATAATTAGTTTTAATTTTAGTTTTACTTTTTATTTATTTTATATTTTGTTTAATTAGTTTAATTAAATTGTAAAATTAGTAGTTTTATTAAATAAATAATATAAAAAATAATATTTTTATAAAAATTGTACTTTTTACAACTTTTTGTATATTTTTATATTTTGTCCCTTTTTAATTGTTTTAGCGTAATATTTGTATTTTTAGCTCATATTTAGTTTTAAACTTAGTTTTTGCTATAGTTATTTTTACTCCTAGATTTTTAGTCTTTGCCGTAGAATTCCTTAAATGCTTTTTCTTAGACTAAGATTTAGGTGCTTTAGAATTTTGCAACGCCTTTTTAAGTTTTAGTTTCTTTTTAAGTTATTTCCATTTGGGATATAGTTTTTCCTGTAAGCTTTAATATTTTTAGACGACTTTTACCTATGTATCAATTATCATTCCAATTAGTAATTTCAATTTGCGATTATAATTTTAAGTTAGTTGTAGTAATAAGGTTAGGTTAGTCAAGTATTTTTAAGTTTTTATAAGTTTCTTTTATTTTTTCGTCACCTTTTATTTTTTTTTAACCATTTTTCTTTTTCAACCTTTTTCCGACGAACTCTTTTTCTTTCTTATTTCTCGCTATTCTAGTTTTTAGGACATAGATTTTTATTCTACTTCTTATCTAAATTTCTTAAAATTACGAAAATTTATTTTAAGTGGTTAAATTAATAGACATCAAAATTTTCTGGTTCGTAGTAATAGTTGGATTTGTACGTGGACCGGGTTATTGGAGCCAAACAGTCCTCAATTATATTGAGACCAAACGAATCCTGCCCCTCTGCTGCATCTTTTGGCTATTCGAAACGTGGGCAAAATCAGAAAAGTCTATTGATTGGATAACTTATTATAATTTTTCTTTCCTTTTTAAAACTAATAGGATATTCAGTGAATGCACCGAGCAAGACGTTCACCACCTTTTGTACGTTCACCACCTGTAACTAGATCAAGACATTTAGCAAATATAACCACCGTTGATTTTTCTTTAGAATCGTCATCCAGTCAACCAAGTACTTCAGTTCAAATTTCCGATAATCCATTTTTTGAACCCAACCTCACAATTGAGAATCCGGAGAATATTCAGGAACGGTTCGTAGATCCTGAACCACTAAACTTTCCCCCGGAACCACCAATCATTCAAACAGAGATTGTTGAGGAACGAACCATTAAATCAGAATCCTCTAGTGATTCCGATTCAACAAATTCAATTATGGAGAATCTGGAACCTTTAAGTATGGAAGACCGAATGAGAGCTAAACACACTGGCCAAGGTCACGCAGTTACTCATCCAGACATTAATGCACCAGATTATGAAATCAAAGGACAAATTCTACACATGGTGACTAATCAATGCCAATTTAGTGGTGCGCCGAAGGAAGATCCAAATGAACATTTACGTACCTTTAATAGGATCTGCACATTATTCAAAATCCGAGAAGTGGAGGATGAACAGATATATCTCATGTTATTTCCCTGGACTTTAAAGGGAGAAGCCAAAGATTGGTTGGAATCGTTACCTGAAGGGGCGATCGATACATGGGATGTTTTAGTTGACAAATTTCTTAAACAATTCTTTCCTGCATCTAAAGCCGTAAGACTTCAAGAAAAAATTGTTACGTTTACACAGAAACCAAATGAAACTCTATATGAGGCATGGACAAGATATGGAAAGTTGTTAAGAGGATGTCCGTAACATGGTTTAGACACCTGTCAAATAGTACAAATATTCTACCAAGGAAGCGACATCACTACAAGAAAAGACATAGATATAGCAGCTGGTGGTTCTATTATGAAGAAAACCGAAACTGATGCTTACAAAATTATTGATAATACTGCTTCCCACTCACATGAGTGGCACCAAGAAAAAGATATCATTAGATCATCTAAAGCAGCTAGAGCCGATTCTAGCCATGACTTAGATTCCATTTCCGCAAAGATAGATGTTGTGGAAAGACGAATGGAAAAGATGACTAAGGATATTCACTCAATAAGAATTAGTTGTGAGCAGTGTGGAGGACCACATTTGACAAAAGATTGTCTCAGTATTGAATTAACAATGGAACAAAGAGAGAATATTTCATACATAAACCAAAGGCCTGGAAATAATTATCAGAATAATTATCAACCGCCAAGACCGATTTACAATCAAAACCAGAATTATAACCGAAATATTCCATACAACAACCAACAAGGTCCTAGCAATCAACATGTATCCAATAATACTTACAATCAGCAAAGACCTAATTTTCAAAACAAGCCACCACAACAAACCGATGATAAAAATCCGAATTTAGAAGATATGATGACGAAGCTAGTTGAAACTCAAACGCAGTTTTTCACATCTCAGAAACAAACAAATGAACAAAATGCTCAAGCATTTAGAAATCAACAAGCTTCTATTCAAAATCTAGAACAAGAAGTGAGTAACCTAGCAAGGTTAATAGGTGAAAGAAAACCGGGAAGTCTACCTAGTGATACAAATGCTAACCCCCGGAATGAAACAGCTAAAGCTATTACCACAAGAAGTGGTACAACACTTAAACCACCGGAAATACCTGTAACTTCTAATGAAACTATTCCTACTCCACAAGAACCACAACCTGATCAAGATAAGGAAAAAGAACCGGTAGTTGAAAAGGTTAATGAAGATAACACAGTTAAGGATAAACCTTATGTTAAACCATATCAACCACCACTTCCTTATCTGAGTAAAATGAAGAAAGAGAAACTTGAAGCCGAGCAATCCAAATTCTTGGATATGTTTAAACAGATAAATGTAAATCTTCCTTTCATTGATGTGATTTCAGGAATGCCTAGATATGCTAAATTCTTGAAAGATCTAATCTCAAATAGAAAGAAAATGGAAGAACTCTCGGCTGTTACTATGAATGCTAATTGTTCAGCAGTGCTGTTGAATAAGATACCAGAAAAACTATCTGATCCAGGAAGTTTCACAATTCCATGTTTTCTGGGTAGTCTTAGTTCAATAGAAGCATTGGCAGACTTAGGTGCTAGTATAAATCTAATGCCGTATTCACTATACACTAAACTAGACCTTGGAGAATTGAAACCAACCAGAATAAGCATACAACTAGCCGATAGATCAATAAAATATCCTAGAGGGATAATGGAGAACATGCTAGTTAAAGTTGGTACTTTAGTATTTCCAGTAGATTTTGTTGTTTTGGACATGGAAGAAGATTCTCAAGTTCCTCTCATATTAGGAAGACCATTCTTAAACACGGCTAAAGCAATGATAGACGTGTTCGGTAAGAAACTGACCCTAAGTATAGAGGATGAGAGTGTTACCTTTTCAGTTGATAGAGCAATGCAACAACCACAATCTGCAGATGATACATGTTATTATATTCAAACTATAGATGCACATGCAGAATTATTAGAAGAATTTCCAGAATTACAAGGAACAGGAGAATGTTCTTTAGGAGAAGGTAATGAACTAATTGATGAAGCTGAAATGTTAGCTACACTTATAGCTAATGGATATGAACCAACAACAGAAGAAATTCAAATGCTAAAAGAAGAAGACAGATATCGATACAAATCATCGATAGAAGAACCTCCGAAATTAGAGTTAAAGCCACTTCCAAACCATTTGGAATACGCTTATTTACATGGTGAATCTGAATTACATGTAATAATATCGTCTTCTCTTACTAAAAATGAGAAATCACAACTCATTTCTGTGTTGAAAGCTCATAAACCAGCCATTGCATGGAAGATTCATGATATTAAAGGAATAAGTCCTTCGTATTGCACACATAAAATCTTTATGGAAGAAGGTCATAAAACGTATGTGCAACGCCAACGAAGACTAAATCCTAATATGCAAGATGTAGTTAAGAAAGAGATTATTAAACTGCTAGATGCAGGTTTGATATATCCAATTTCTGATAGTCCATGGGTAAGCCCAGTTCAATGCGTGCCGAAGAAGGGTGGCATGACTGTCATTACAAATGAGAAAAATGAGCTTATTCCTACTAGGACTGTAACAGGATGGCGTGTGTGTATTGATTATAGAAAATTAAATGACGCCACCAGAAAAGATCACTTTCCCTTACCTTTCATAGATCAAATGTTGGAAAGATTAGCCGGAAATAGTTACTATTGTTTTCTAGATGGATTTTCCGGATATTTTCAAATTCCAATAGCACCCGAAGATCAAGAGAAAACCACATTCACGTGCCCTTATGGTACTTTTGCTTACAAACGCATGCCATTTGGACTTTGTAACGCCCCTGCAACCTTTCAAAGGTGTATGATGGCGATTTTTCATGACATGATAGAAGAATGCATGGAAGTTTTCATGGATGACTTTTCAGTCTTCGGTGATACATTTAAATCATGTCTAGTTAATCTGGAACGAATGCTAATTAGATGCGAACAATCAAATCTAGTTCTTAATTGGGAGAAATGCCATTTCATGGTTAAAGAAGGCATCGTTCTTGGACATAAAATTTCAAAAGAAGGAATTGAAGTGGATAGAGCTAAAGTAGATGTAATTGCTAAACTTCCACATCCCACCAATGTTAGAGGAGTTAGGAGTTTTCTAGGGCATGCCGGTTTTTACCGACGTTTCATAAAAGATTTTTCTAAAATTGCCACTCCTATGAATAAACTCCTAGAAAAGGATGCTCCATTCATCTTTTCAGATGAGTGTATCAAATCTTTTAATATTCTTAAAGAGAAACTCACTAATGCGCCGATCATGATAACACCAAATTGGAATCTACCATTTGAACTAATGTGCGATGCAAGTGATTTTGCAGTGGGAGCCGTTTTAGGACAAAGGATTGAAAAACGATTTCAACCTATATATTATGCTAGTAAGACGTTACAAGGAGCACAAACAAACTATACAACTACTGAAAAAGAACTCCTTGCTATTGTCTTTGCTTTTGACAAATTTCGATCATATCTCGTTCTAGCAAAAACGGTGGTCTATACCGACCATTCTGCTCTTAGATACCTATTTTCAAAACAAGATGCTAAACCAAGATTAATCCGTTGGATCTTACTCTTACAAGAGTTTGATATTGAAATCCGAGATAAAAGAGGAGCAGAAAATCTCGCCGCTGATCATCTTTCTCGTCTTGAAAATCCTGAGTTAGAAGTTCTAAATGAATCAGCTATACAAGACAACTTTCCTGATGAATATCTATTGAAAATAGATTATAAAGAAATCCCATGGTTTGCAGACTATGCAAACTACTTAGTTTGTGGATTCCTTGAAAAAGGATTATCGTACCAAAGACAAAAGAAATTCTTCAGTGATATAAAACACTATTTCTGGGAAGATCCACATCTGTTTAAAAGTTGTCCCGATGGAATAATACGCCGATGTGTATTTGGAGATGAAGCTAGTAAAATTTTAAACCATTGTCACACAGGACCAATAGGAGGGCATTATGGGCCTCAACTAACAGCAAGAAAAGTTTATGAAGCTGGATTCTATTGGCCTACAATTTACAAAGACGCACACCTTCTTTGCAAATCCTGTGATGCATGTCAAAGGGCCGGAAAAATAAGTCAACGTGATGAAATGCCACAAAATGTCATCCAAGTATGTGAAGTATTTGACATTTGGGGTATTGACTTTATGGGTCCATTTCCAAAATCTCATAATAATCTATATATACTCGTAGCCATTGATTATGTATCTAAATGGGCGGAAGCACAAGCTCTCCCAACTAACGATGCACGAGTTGTAGTCAACTTTTTAAAACGTCTTTTTGCAAGGTTTGGAACACCGAAAGCTTTAATAAGTGATCGGGGTACTCATTTCTGTAATAATCAACTTGAGAAAGTTCTTAAAAGATATGGAGTAACTCATAAAATCTCCACCGCATATCATCCACAAACAAGTGGACAAGTTGAAAATACCAACCGAGCTTTAAAACGTATTCTAGAGAAAACCGTAGGATCAAATCCGAAGGAATGGTCCATTAAATTGGAGGATGCACTCTGGGCTTTTAGAACAGCCTACAAAACTCCAATTGGAACCACACCTTTTAGACTTGTTTATGGAAAAGCATGTCATCTTCCAGTAGAAATTGAACACAAAGCATTTTGGGCTTTGAAGACATGTAATCTTTATTTACGTGAAGCTGGACGTCTACGATTAAGTCAACTAAACGAATTAGAAGAATTAAGACATGAAGCATACGAAAATTCGTTAATCTATAAAGAAAGAACGAAGAAATGGCATGATAAAAGAATCAGAAGTTCAAAAGAATTTAAAGAAGGAGACAGAGTTCTTCTTTTCAATTCACGATTCAAGCTATTTCCTGGAAAATTGAAATCAAGATGGTCTGGACCATTCAAAGTCAAAAGAGTTTTCCCATACGGAACGATAGAATTGATAAATTCAAATGGGATTGAATTTAAAGTTAATGGTCACAGAGTTAAACATTACATACATGGTCCGATGGAAGTCGACAACGAAGTTAATCACAATTTCGACACCACAGCTAACTAAGTGTGGGGAGAATCAAGTCTTTAAAGGATAATATGTATTTCTGTTAGAGTTAGATTGTCTGTTTTCGTGTAGTTCTCGAAAATGGAACCCGAATGGTCTTTCCCTAGCAGACCCTAAAGAACTAGTCTTCTCCCCCCATTCTGAATTTTTATTTTTTTAGGTTTTTACAAAATGAAGACTGCCTGTGAACTAAACCATGGTCTAATGCTACACGCTTTGATCACTAAAAGAAATAATGACATTCTACCAAGTGAAATAGTATCAGTAATCAGAGAAAGAATGGACGGAGTTAGAAAAGAATCCAGATGCGAAGATAATAAGTTACAATTTGGTAAAGGAAAATCAAAATCCGCAGCGAAAAGAAGAGCACGACACCTAGAAAGATGTCACAAATGCGGAAAATGGTCACATGGAGGTAAATGTTCAAATAATCAAACCTATTCAAATACCGAATTTGTTACTTTATGCAGAGACGAACCGTTCATATGTTTAGAAGAAAAGACACTTAATGCTCGAGGTTACGCCTATGTAGCCATGGAAAACCAATTAAACCGACTATCTTATGAATGGGATAGATCATATAACTAAGAAATCTATTTCACAGGTATGTCTGTACAGTTTTTATTTTTATTTTTATTTTTAACCTTTTGATAATAAACGCTAATTTGTTCGCTAAAAAGTATTAAATTGGTATTGAATAAAATTAGGTTTGGCGACCGAAATTATTGATATCATTCAAAAATTTATTACATCACTGCGAAATTTAACGTTTATTCTTAAGGTATAAATATCTTTAATCAATCAACCCAAAATATTTCAAAAATTCGTCATGAGTTAAATTAGGTCTTGGAACCGAAATTACTTTACCGGAAAGAGGGGCGCATATTTTTGATAATATTTGATTGATTAAAGTGGGATAAAAAGACAAAAAGATTTTTAATTTTATTTTTACCATGTTTTTAAAATTAATATTTAAATCTTAAATTAATATTGTAAACTTTGTAAAAACAATATATTTAAAATTGTAAATATTTGAAAAAATTAATATAAGTTTGGTGTGAATTTATAATATGAATTTTTAAATTAAGTTTGGTGTGAACTTTTAATTTTTAAAATATGAATTTTTAATTTTATGCATTTCAAATTTTAAGTTTGGTGTGAATTTTTAATATTAATTTTGAATTTTATATTTAAGTTGTGTGAATTTAAAAACAAAAATTTACTTTATCTCATTAAGTTAAGAATATGATTTTTAAAATTCATCGTAAGTTGAAGACTAGGTCTTTGAACCGAAATTGCTTTACCCAAGGGAGGGACGAGAACTTTTATTATCATTATTTTTAATCTTATTGAATTAAAGTATGCCAAAAACATTAAAAAACCAAAAATCTTAGCTTTTAAAACAATCGCTACAAAAAGACAAATTTTAAAATTTTGTCGAGGGACGGACTAGGACATCGATCCGAAACGACCTCGTCCTAAATAACAAAGGAAACAAAATTTTAAAATTAAGTACTTAATTGTTTTATAAGTTATTGATTATATATAAAAAAAAAATATCAAACTCCGCGACTCGCGGAGTTTGAAGGGTTATTCACCGCGAGTCGCGGAGTTACGAAAAATCAGAAAAAAATAAAGAGCTGGAACAGATCAGTCCCAACCCCAAAACAAAAACATACTGCGAAAAACTGCACGCAAAAACCCGAAAAATACACCCCAAAATCACAATTTTTAACCGTTAATCACCAAATTTTTTACTAAAATCATGTTGAGAAGGATGCTATCTAGGAATTACTCAAGAAAAACGGTAAATTTCTACACCTAAACACCATTTAATCCGAAATTTGGTGTTCTTGAGCAATTTTTTTCCCAATTTGATTTTGATGCTTTTTAGTGTAATTAGGCTTAAATTGTTTATGTATTATGCTTGTATAACCTAGATTGATGCTGTTTAACATGATTAGAAGCCTTAAACTTCAAATTTAGAGTAATCTAGGGTTTGTGTTCTTGAGCAAATTTGGGGCTTTTTGATATAAACAGGTTATGGCCGATTTTCGTCATGAATTATTGCTAAATTGAGTAGTGTAACATGTCTAGGTAGTTAAATGATCCAAACTTTGAGCCTAAACATGATTTTGAGAATTAAAGTGGACTTTTTCAAGTCTAAAATTCATGAACTTGATTTTTGAAAGATAATGCCATTTGAGACTTGTTTAATTGCTAGTAATGATTATTTTGACATGTTATTTGAGTTAAATGCTTATGAACTTGGCAAACATTTTCGTATATGCTTATTTGAAAAAGTGTAGATTTGATGAAAATATGAAAATGAGCTTAAGTTTGATATAAATTGATAATGTCATTGTAATTATTTTGATTGATGATTTTGCTGACACTAATGCATATTTGGATGCACAAAAATTGTGTTTGATGTGTTTTGCAGACTGAAAGGGGTGAATCTTCATCCCAAGCCCGTAATGCTCCTGCTGAGAATGTGGAACAACAGGAGGTGGATAACTACTACAAGCAGGATATACCTCATCCAGTCATGACCTTTTCTGATATGCACTTGGAAGAGTTGCACCCAAACCTGAGATTTGACAGACTTTGGATAGATTATCCAAAATATCAAAGGGGTTTGCATACTCTTCATTCTAAGGTTGTTGAGGTACCAAGGGTCATAGAATGGGGACCCTTAGAAGCTGTAGAATTGGCCGGGCCAATTAGGGAATTACTTGTACAGAGGTATGGTAATTCTTCTTTTAATGACTGGGTACGTTTATTCACCATGCGTAGACCTGTATATAAAGTATGGTGTGAAGAATTGTTATGTAGTATAGAGTTGAATGATCGGGTAGCTAATTTAACCGATCGTTCTTTTATTAGATTTTTGTTAGGCGGTTCGATGCGCCACATGTCTTTACTGGACATGGCTCAGGCTTTACGTATATATACGCCTGAGGAGTTAGCATCTGCCGATTGTAGAGGGTTGATACTAAACGGTAGAAAGATAGATGAAAATTTTGATACACACGGTGTGTGGAGTCAAATGACAAGCCATCACCGTTTCAAAGGGGGAAATTACTCTTATTTGGATATAGATAGAGCCGAATTAAGAGTGATTCATAGGTTTTTAGCTAATTCGATTACACAAAGGGGTAAGAACAAGGAAAAAGTAAATGAACAGGATTTGTTTTACCATATGTGTATTCGAGACCCACAAAGCGCTGTAAGTATACCATATTGTGTGGGTTATTATTTATCAGCTATGGTTCGGGGGATGTGACCGCATAGCATAATAGGAGGTGGTATTTTTATTACTTTGATTGGTGAATATCTCGGTGTGGATATAAGTCGGGGGGGATTATTAGTAGAAGAACCAGAACCCCGCGATACTATAGGTTTAAATGTATACCATGGTGCGAAAGTTTTGAAGAGGCGAAATAACGCCGCAGTACAATACCATGGTAGACATCCACAGGTTGAGAGAAACCAACAGCAAGGTAATGTAGGAGGGGGGAATGAGATGCAAGAAATGCAAAGGTTTATAGCTTCTCAGGAATACGAAAATGCTAGACAGAGAGCATTTGAAGATTGGCAAGTTCATCAGAACCAAATCATAGCTCATTGCCAACATATAGGTAGAAACTATATTCCTACACCGAAACCGATCTTTCCTCCCTGGACTATAGAGATGCAACCACCGTATCCTACGTATAACCCTGCCGAAGCATTCTATAGCACCTATGGTTATGCCTGGAACCCCTATTGGTACCAGTATCATCCCTAGTATACTTATTTTTTTTTTGTAATTTGTAATTATTGATACGTTTAATACTTTTGTTAATATTGTAATCATTTTTATAATTGTCTAACTTTTATTCTTAGATTTTAATAATTTTTGAATGTGGGGTAATATACCAAACTTCAAAAATATGTATATATGTTTACAGTTTATCTTATGTACACAACAGGGTAAAACAACGCATTTTCAAAGACTGGCATTAAGTTCAGCAAAAGCAACTAATTTTGACGACAAGATGCAAAATATATGTGAAATAACAACAAGACGGAATGAACAAATGATGTGCACCATTTATCATTCAGCAAACAAACGCCAATATATTTAGAAACTTTGGTAAAAATTTAATCATTTTCACACAAATCACCCTCAATAATTGAAATTATTCTTGATTTCTTGCAAATGAGGGCATTGCAAGATCTTAAGTGTGGGAAGGGGTTAAATTTTTTATCTTTATACACTTGGTTACCATTAAAAATACTAGTAAAGTAGTAGTTGTATTAGAATCTAGTGCTCTCTGATAATAAAGAACAGCCCTAGTCTTATATACTGACTACCCAATTCTAGTAAAATTTTTCAAAATTTTCAATTAAATGAACTCAAAATCATGTTTATACATATTTATGAACGATAAAACTAGGTTTTAACACCGAAATTATTATTACCTCGGAAAGGACATAAATTGAGAAACAAACCAAAATGTTAAAATTCATTTAAAATGGAATAGAGGACGATAAAAAGGAAAATAAAAGCCAAGTGTGGGAAAATCTACCAAGTTATCTTAAACAAATGTCACATATATCTGTAACAAATAACTGAAAATACTTTTGCTTTGGACTAAACTAAACTGTTTTACCCGCTGAAAGAAAAGAAAAGATGGATCAACACGATGAATCAATTCCATCATTAAAAGGAAGTAAAGTCTTCCGAAAAAGACACGCGCTTCTTGATTTAGGTCATGAAGTTGTCGTCCAGACCAGCTGTAGGTTGACGAAAAATCTAGAAAAGTCATCACTAAAATCAGCAGGAAATCCACGGACCTCAGCATTAAACAGGATCGCCAAGTGGTCAGATTTATCCTAACCATGAGAAGGATTTATCTTGTACAATGGGGGGGGCACCATGCAAATTAGCTGGATAAGACTAATGAATCAGATCCCCAGAAAGGATAATCTCCTTAAAGATTAAAAAATCAGCTTTTAAGACTGATATCACTCAATCCTTGAGATTGACCTTAAAGATTGAGAATTACAAACTCATGGAATTCAATGATATCTAAACTCGAGCTTGAACGAGAAAATATTTTGATCAAAATTACAAACCGATTTGTTTTCTGAAAACCCTATTTTCAATGCGTTCATTACCATTGAACGTAAAATCCTAGGAATTCACCTGGAATTCATTAGGTCACCTGAACTAAATCGGGTGTCAACCGTAAGAACGGTGGTTTCATAGCATGGTCAAAGACAGGACCTTGTGCCATACCGAAAAATTATAAGGGTGAGCTTTACTATTGCTCCTACCAAGGATAGTAATTGCGTCCGACACGTTATAGACCATAATTAAAAGCATGTCAGGGGACATTGCCTTAACAGTTGCTTGTTCAAACGCTTTCCTTTACAATCGGACGGTAGTTTACCGAAAGGTAATATACGGGACAAGTAAACTGGACGTGTTGCTTTCCAAATACAAGGTTAGCAAGTGGGTGACACAAAACCATAAGTTTTGAGCTAAAATTTTTAAATCTGAAACCCACCAAACCCACAAAAATATTTTGCAAACACCAGTAAAGGGTTATTCCGGAAAACTTATCTAGGGTAAAAACTAGATTTAATTTTCAAAAGATCAAATGTTTTCATAAAGATCCAATTTCCTTAATGGATCTAAATTTTTATAGTCATGTGGGACTGTAAACCATATCGTTACTACCATTGTTCATACCACCGTATAGAAATCACTGATGTACAAAGTGTGAAGAATAAAGAAGTGATTCTAGTATTTCAAGACGATATTGCTTGAGGACAAGCAACGCTCAAGTGTGGGAATATTTGATAATGCTAAAAACGAACATATATTTCATAGCATTATTCCTCAAGAAAGACAAGCTTTTAGTTGCAATTGTTCTATTTACAAGTGATATTCGTTTAAATAATAAAAGGTGAAGACAAAAGACAGATTCGACGAATTGAAGACGCAAACGACCAAAAAGCTCAAAAGTACAAAAGACAATCAAAGAGGTTCCAATTATTGATAAGAAACGTCTCGAAATTACAAGAGTACAAGATTCAAAACGCAAAGTACAAGATATTAAATTGTACGCAAGGACGTTCGAAAATCCAGAACCGAGACCAGAGTCAACTCTCAACGCTCGACGCAACGGACTAAAAATTACAAGTCAACTATGCACATAAATATAATATAATATTTAAATAATTCTTATAATTATTTAATATATTATATTTATATTTACACCGTCGGTAAACAAAGAGCCAAACTCCTCTGAGCTGTAAAAGTAAACTCCGCGACTCGCGGAGTTTGAAGGCCAAAAAGGCCACGAGTCGCGGAGCCCCAAATTCAGAAACCCCCTATAAAGCTCGCGCATTCTGATCGTAAAATATCATCTTTTTTCTCCTCATTCATACGATATATTTATATTTATAATTTATATTTTAATTTTAATTTTAATTATAATTCTAATAATAAGGGTATGTTAGCGAATGTTGTAAGGGTGTAAGTCGAAATTATGTCCGTGTAACGCTACGCTATTTTTAATCATTGTAAGTTATGTTCAACCTTTTTACATTAATGTCTCGTAGCTAAGTTATTATTATGCTTATTTAAAACGAAGTAATCATGATGTTGGGCTAATTACTAAAATTGGGTAATTGGGCTTTGTACCATAATTGGGGTTTGGACAAAAGAACGACACTTGTGGAAATTAGACTATGGGCTATTAATGGGCTTTATATTTGTTTAACTAAATGATAGTTTGTTAATGTTAATATAAAGATTTATAATTGGGCGTCCCTATAAATTACCATATACACTCAATCGGACACGATGGGCGGGGTATTTATATGTACGAATAATCGTTCATTTAACCGGACACGCGAATGGATTAATAACCACTAGAATAATTAAAACAGGTGTGAAATTATGTACAAGGACATTTGGTATAATTGATAACAAAATATTAAAACCTTGGGTTACACTCAGTCGACATCCTGGTGTAATTATTAAACAAAGTATTAAAATCTTGTTACAGTTTAAATCCCCAATTAGTTGGAATATTTAACTTCGGGTATAAGGATAATTTGACGAGGACACTCGCACTTTATATTTATGACTGATGGACTGTTATGGACAAAAATTAGACGGACATATTAAATAATCCAGGACAAAGGACAATTAACCCATGGGCATAAAACTAAAATCAACACGTCAAACATCATGATTACGGAAGTTTAAATAAGCATAATTCTTTTATTTTATATTTAATTTCCTTTATTTTATATTTAATTGCACTTCTAATTATCGCATTTTTATTGTTATTTTATCGCAAGTTTATTTTATCGCACTTTTATTATTCGCAATTTCATTATCGTTATTTACTTTACGCTTAAAATTAAGTCTTGTATTTATTTATTATTTTACATTTGGTTTTAACTGCGACTAAAGTTTTAAAATCGACAAACCGGTCATTAAACGGTAAAAACCCCCCTTTATAATAATAATATTACTTATATATATGTATTTGTATTTTTATAAAAGTAAACTAATATAGCGTTAAGCTTTGTTTAAAGATTTCCCTGTGGAACGAACCGGACTTACTAAAAACTACACTACTGTACGATTAGGTACACTGCCTATAAGTGTTGTAGCACGGTTTAAGTATATCCATTCTCTAAATAAATAAATATCTTGTGTAAAATTGTATCGTATTTAATAGTATTTCCTTGTAAAATTTAATAGTATTTTGTATACACCCCCTACGACATCAGTGAACTTGCTATATGTTATTGCTTATTCTCGCTACTGCATGCTACTATCTGCTTTTGATCACATGTTACTTCTGTTTGATACTGTTATTATTGCCGTGCTATGTACTGCTGTAGACAATCTAGGCTGCTGTAGTTATTATGCCTGATTACGTTCTCGCTACATGCCTACTATTCATTGTACCGACTTGGAAAATTTATCTTTCCTAGTTCAGATGTTTCTCTGAACCCTCTTCCCACTCGTCTAACCCTAAGGACTAGTATTGTAATCCACCTGTTACTACCGTTCCACCATTCCAGAGATCGAAACATTACTTCACGCAATCTAGGAAGAGTACCCCTCGGATTGCACGCCCACTAAAGTTGATTTTCGGAGAAGGAGATATGTGAGGACTTGTCGGAGTAACCGCACCTCGCCCCACCCCCCGAGCTCACCCTAATTAGCCACGTACAACATATGAACATTAGAAGGTTGTTCAGTTTCCGCAAGTTGACCCGTATCTCGTACACTTTTATGACCGTCACTTATCTCTTTCATCCTTCACCACTGCTCGACGATCTAACGACACTTATGGACTTAGGTCCCTAACACTCTTAGGCATTGGAGAAGTCGGGAAGGCATCTCCTTTCACAAGGTCAGAGTGTCTCTACTGATGCTCAGCCATACCCAAAGACTTGGGAGTCTCCTCAAGACATATTGTATTACTACTTGCTACACGTACAACTCGACACGAGACCCAGATTGAATTTCTAGAATGGAACCTAACGACATTACCTGAACCCGAACATTTTAAAGAAATTTCGGGACATTTAGGCGTTGATGCATGACCTACGGAACCTACGCACTCACACCGAGAAACTGTGAGATTAATTATGTAGATTTTGTTTTGAGATAGCATAGATAAAGCACCGTTAGATGAAATTGAGTAGAACTTGAAGTGATCACGCTACATTGACCATATGGAGTGATATTGGAATGAACGTACGATTTAGTACAATATAATGACGCCAGACCAGCGTGATTATATTGAAGTAAATCATGCAAAAGTTCCAATGTTACTACGTAAGGAATATGAAGTGATTCAAAGAAAATTTTGGTAGGAACCACTTGAGTATACGCATTATGATCTGTTAGAGGTAGGGAAAGAATAACCACATAGCCCAGATACCATACAAGAAGGGCCTTGATTGCAGAATTGATAACCCAAAAATTTGTTATAGATATAGACACCCTGGACACTTAAGGAAAAAGTTCTCAAATAGGAAAAAACTTTGGACTTACTTACGGTAGAGCAATCATTATCTCATCTATGGAGACTCACATAGATCCTGATTTTAGTTAGGGTACGTTTCGTCACAACGTTTTATTGTCTCGAAGTTGTTTAATACTAGAGCGATAGAAATCTTATATCTAAGAACCTTAGTGTTATGACTAATAAGCCATTAACAACCATGAGAGTTAAGTATTTTATAGGACAAGCTAATGGTAAGCTGACAGAGATAGGGGAATAATTTAAGTTAGTACCTTAAAATTAACAGGAGGGTCATTTGGAGATGAACTCATGTCAACAAAACTTGGAAGTTTTAAAGTAGTAGTTGGAAATGATTAGTTACCTACGCACAAGCAGATGTTATTTGAGAAGATTGATAGAATTTTTCACGGTAGTATAATAAGATTTGGTTGGAATGAACCTTAAGATTAACCTAACACCCATCAATTTGGGAAGCTTGATGTAATAGTTGGAATGGACTTTTAGGATTAACCTAATACTCATCAAGTTAGGAAGCTTTGATGAAATAGTTGGAACGGAATGGCTTATAAGGATGAAAGCGAAGGTTATTTATAGTGAGAAGATTATTCGTATACCTCGCGAGAATGGTGAGCCAAAAGCCATATGGGTTACTTCAACAACCCGAAATCCCACAATGGAAATGGGAAGGATTAACAATGGATTTCATCACGAAGCTACCGAAAACGGTAGGCGGTTATGACACTATCTGGGTTATCGTTGACCGCCTTACCAAATCTGCTCACTTTCTAGCCATGAAAGAAACCGATGCAATGGGTAAACTTGCACAACGATACATAAAGGAAATTGTATCCCGTCACTTCAGCAATTTAAATTCTATATTAAAGACTACCCAAGAATCTTATTTGATACTCATTCTTACGCGACTCTAAATCCTACCTTATTCCGAGAGATTTCTTATTCGATGATAATCACACCATCATCCTTCTTACTTCGATATTAGTCATACCAGTTCAAAATTTTCCAAAATCAATGGGTGGTTAATTCTCATCCTCATACCCTCCTATTTGTATCTTACTTATAAGCAACAGCTTCACACTTAAGCATTTTTGGTCGAAGGACTTATGTCCTACTAACAGTCAATAGTTTTCATTACCTCGTGACATTTTTGCTTATATATCACCCGAAATTTTCAAAAATCTTTTACTCGATCCTCTTCAATCTTTTTTCAACTTGTAACCTCCGAAATATGAAAATTTTGTTTGCCAAAATTTTACACACACTATTTTACTGTGCGATCCTCTCAAAGTTTTATAAAAATAAATTTATTTTATTTGCCATTCGTGCAAATTTTTATATGTTATATAAAATAAAGTAAATAATTACTTATTTTTACAAATCAATTCTTTTATTCAAAAGATATTTTACTTAGAATAGTACATGTTGTACATAACTCTAGTTTACTAAGAACTTCGTTTCTTTTCTTACATTTTCACCTAAAACGATTTCTATAAAATTTTCGTTGCTTGTTATATAAAATGTTTCGTGTTATTCGTATCCCAGTCATCATGAAGACTTCAGAACTGTCAAAGCCGAGAGATTCATATGTGTGACAAAGGCACTTACTACTACGTCATGCCGAGCCTTCGGGCATCCCCTAACACTTGAACCATTCAAAATTATTGCGTTACCCCAAGGATCTTATTTGCCACACTTGTTGGAACGATGTTATTTCTTACATAACTCTCAGCCCTGACTTATTCCAGGGGATTCTCATTTAGGGATACTAACACCATCAGTATTCCGACTTTAATATTAGTCATAACCTGTTTGGCATTTTGCAAAGTCAAGAAGCGATTAACTTCTCGTCCTCATGCTCTATCCTTCATACCTCACTTTTTAGCAACAGCTTCGCACGTGAACATTTTTGGCCCAAAGACTTATGTCCTGATAATTATCAAAACTACATTTAATTCATTAGTTTTCATTACCTAGTAACATGTCACCCGATGATTCAAAGTTTTTTCACTCGATCTTTTTCAACTCGTAACCTTTAAAATACGAAAAACTATGTTTATCAAAAAAATTACACGTTGTTTATTTGCGCGGTCCTCACGAGATTTATGGACAAATGAAATTAATAAAATTTTTCTGTCACTTATGTGATTTATAAAATCATATAGGTATGTATATAATTAAGTTAATAAATTTACATTTACTTATTTTGGTTAGTACATACTAAGTTATACCTTCAAATTATTTAAAAATCGCTCTTTTATTGAGTTGTTTAACTTAAGTCAAATAGTTTTGTGCAAGATGGTACACGTTGTACACACTTCTAAATTTACTAAAAACTTCGTTCCTTTTATGTTGTCACATCAAACGTTTAAAGGTTTTTTAAAACTTCCTTGGTTGATTTTATTAAAGGTTTTTGTATTAGTCTACACCATGTATGGATCACACTTCTTCTCGTCCTCCGTTTAGGGATGAAGCTTACCATTAAGATCTTTGTTAAAATCCCTTGAGCCACTTTGGATGGCAATTTTATAAAAATTTGTTAGGAAGTCTTTGCGCTCATAAAATGTTCCTTTTAAGGTTAGACATGGCAAAATCACGGGCCGATAAATCAGTTTTTTGAGGTACGCTCAATGGCCACCCCATAGTAGGAAAAGCACTAGGTGGGTTTCTACTCTCAATATTTCACGGCTAATCGCAACCCCCTCATAAACATCATCTTTATGAATCAGTATGTTGAGGTACAAGAAATCATTTTTGGGATTCTTTTCACTTGGAGTAAACCATTCTTTATGACCAAGGGTTCACGCATCTTCTCATCCGCGCATCCCCTTAAGTATAAGGATAAATTCAGATCAACCCGCTCGTTGTACAAAGAGTTCACTCACGTCCAAAGATCACACCTTTCGTGCGATTTTCTTTCGAAAATGTAATATAAATTACTTAAAAATCTATGAATCTTGTTATCCTCTTAGAAGGGACTGCTTAAAACATCTATAACACTGATGTGGTTACTCTATATGTTTCTTCCTTCGTTGGTTGCAACTATATATTGTTCTAGTCAATGTTAACCCTAACTTCAACATGTAACTGAAAGCATATAGTTACATTATGGAACTGTGCTTTCATTCCATCCCAGGATAAGTTCACCTGCAGTATGTTAAACTGGGTGATATCTTTCATTGTTCGTTCAGACCGTCCTGAAGACACTATAAATAATTATGGCTTGCATTGCATGTAAGTCTGACTAGTCACTCTCAGCTAAAATTTCAATTCATTTATTCAAATGAAACGTTTCTTAAATATCGGGTTCTTTATGCCTATGGTCTCCTTTAGAAATTAAGGGGATTAGTAAAATCCGTGGCTAACACTATCCAGACATCAAGTCTCATGGTTGTGATCACCATGTTTTCCATTCTATCTGTCAGCTTTGTATTGCGACATAAGCGCTCAATGTTTTAGATGAGTTTGGTAACATTCGCGATGCATTTCATGCATCCGGCTTACTGAAGATGCCTGTAAGGCTAAAAACATCATCTTTCCTTTTGTGGATATATATTCAGATGACATATTCATGTTAACAAGAAACGAAATCAATTTTTTGATCTTAAGGTCAAGAGACTTAATTAATGGCATATACCTATTCTTACTTTTATACGCCCAAGTACCTTTCAAGGTAAATCGCTCACTTCCGAGCCCACGAGTCTCTTGGAACTTTGATACGCTCCTTCTTCTTCAAATTCGGTACCGTTGTTGGTCACTCCTCAAAATTTTGGGACAAAATTTTCTTTAACGGGTGGGTAATGTAACGACCCGATTTTTTTGACTTAGATTTTTGTGCTCTACTTTCACGAAACTGCGCATTTGTGCATACTGTATTTGATTATATTCTGGGATCATCATTATTCATGTTAATTACTTTCATTAATGCCTTACAACGTGCTATTAAGTGCTTAATCACTTAACTTGATCCTCGAATGCTTTTATGACCGTTAGTGTCACTTGACGTTTAAAGCGAGCTACGTACTTGGTACACGTTTAACTTTTTCATAATTGGAATATTATGACTACATAATACTAATTGTTATTTTCTAATGACAATTACTTGGCTTATTGGTTGCTTAATTACGCTTAGTAATTTACTAATGCACACTAGTTAGTCTTATTGGACTTTCTACCTTATTGGGCTTAAGCCCAACCTACTCTAGCTAATGGACTCTTAAATTAGCCCAACTTCAATGGGATTATGACCCATTAAGAAGTATGACAAAAACCCATTTAGATGAGCCAACATACTAGCATTTTTGTTAACCATTACTATACATGTTGCATGGGATCCCAACAATAAGCACCACCTTTATGTTATTTACGAGCTATGGTTTTGTAATGACCTTTGTGTCACGTACTTATGTTAATGCTCTCTATTCGTAGAAGCACGTTATCTTTTGTAAAACATTTGACGTTGGTAAAGACGTTATCTTTTCATGAATGCAAAACTTGTTTTTAAACAGCATATAGTGTTTGACCTTGTAATGATCATGTTGTTGATGATCCGTACACATTGATTTTGTACGGGGCGTCACAATATGTGTTCCTTGCAATTGTAGATAGTAAAATCTGGAAGTTTTGTGTTGAAAGTGTGGTTAGAATCATAAAATTCTGGAACCATTCATCAATGGATGAATACTTTTATTTATAGTTGATGAAAGGGTGCATGGAAGAGTTGCAACCTTTCATACATGTCCATTATGAAATGGTACATCACTTGGGAATCAGCACCCTTTAAATGGTGTCTATTCATGCTAAATATGATGCTAAAACCGTCCATAAATGACCAGGAAATGATAAGCAACGTTTTGGATCAACATGCATTTTGGGGTTGAAAGGCACATATTCATGCTAGAAGAGTTGCGCCGCGGCTCAACACTGAACTCGATATCCAAAGATTGCTATTTCTCTCGGTAACACATTCCCCCTTTGGAATGCGCCGCGCCTCATACGGTCACGGCGGGCCTTAGTGCATCGTTCCAAAATGATGAAAGGGTCCAAACGTCTGACCCAAAATTACACTATGTGCCGCGATGCGCCTAGAAGACCCGCGACGCGCCTTAAGCTTGTTTTATGGGTCATATATTTTAAGCACTACATTTAACATCCAAGCTCAACTATACACTAAGCGATTTTTCTAACTCTTTACGAATGTGTACTCCACACTTCCCGGATTCGTGTAGAATATCTAACAAACACTTCCACTTTCAACCTAGTAAATTCAATTCACCAAAATGTGATTGCTTGATTTCACTAAAATTACCAACACCTAATGGATTAAGCGAGTTATTGGATATCCATTGGATATTCAATAAAATATCAGTATAACGTCTATTTTAAAAATTAAATATAGCTTATAACAAATGAAAATGTATAATCTTTATGTTTATGGTTTATTACACATGTTTTGATTGTAGTTGTCGTCGAGTGTGACTTCAATTGAGCAAAATACGTTACAATATAAGTAATATATGTTTAAACCAACCAAAATATGTAACATTTAATATTATTAGTAACAATATATTGTAACTTTTATAACTATTAGTTTTGTTATAAACTTTAAAATTTACAGGCTACATGTATATGTATATCGATATGTATATGTATATATATATATGCATATATTTTAGTACGTATATATGTATATATAGATGTATTTTCGGTGGTAACTGACATATACATAGATGATAAATTGTCATCCATATCCGATCTATAAAATATTTAGATCATCGGTATCTATATCCATTCCATTATTCATCCGTTTTGCATATCCATGGATGGAACATCCATTGCCATCTTTAGGTGCTATTTAGAAGAAAAAAACACGTATATTTCTTTTCTTTTTATGACGTTCTTCTTCTCCTTCACGCTAAACTTAAAGAAAAACCCTAATTTTCAAAATCAAAACTCAATCGTGTGTGTATATTTAGATCGTGCGTGAGTCAAACGAAATTAGGTCTCAATCAAACATTTGAATTCTCAATCGTGTGTATTGTCTAAAATCGCTAAAAATCCGACCCGTGTGCGTAAAGTTTCGATTCGATCGTGCGTGAATGTCCTTAATTGAAACTTAGTCGGGCGTGTGAGACTTGAAGATGAAGAGCACATGAGG
The DNA here is from genome assembly GCF_046630445.1 of Rutidosis leptorrhynchoides. NCBI lineage: Eukaryota > Viridiplantae > Streptophyta > Magnoliopsida > Asterales > Asteraceae > Rutidosis > Rutidosis leptorrhynchoides. The sequence continues at coordinate 639,288,497 of NC_092334.1, read as the reverse complement.
AGATTCCGGCAAAACAGTGGCAATTTATGGTGGCTCAACGGTGGTTCTAGGCTGAAACTGCTCAAAACAGAGGGTGTGTGACTGATTTTGTGTCACGACCCGAAAAATTTCGACTAATTTTAAACCAAACTCTCGATACGATTTAATATCTTTGACAGGATAAGCAAAGTCTGCTAGGTTGAGTCTCAAAAATTTTGAACTGTTTCATATATGTAATTACCTTTTTAACTATTCTCGACGATTCACGAACGATTATTTGTATATAGATATAAATATGTATATAAAAATAAATGTTGATGCGTATGTGGGTTACATAAATTTTAGGTTTGCTAAATGCTTTTAATTACTTAGTTTAAGATTTATTTTTCTTAACAAAATTAATAACGAATATATATATGTAATAGATATAATTCCTATACATAATTATTATATGGATATTGTAATAATTTATAAATATTATACGTAAAAATTTATAAAATTTAATTATATGTAAATTATAACAAAATATAATATAATTGATGTGTTAAACACTAAAATTTTTATTACTATCTTAATTAATAATAATAATATTATTATTATTAATATATTTATTATTAATTATTAATATTAATTAAATATAAATTAAAAGACATATAATTGTATGAAATCTACTTCCTATCTCTTTCAACTTTAAACCTTTCTCCTTTCTTTCTGTACGTCCGTGATTTAATTCATTCACAAGTTTACTGTATGTTGAACTTTCAATCTAATTTATATTATAAATATACTTTTGGTACATAAGCATACACACATATACTTGATCACCACTTTCATTATTTCTATTTCTGCAAACAATCACCATCCTCCATTCCATCACCTACGAGCCACCATGATCACCACCTTGAAAACCCTCACTTGATTTTTGTTTTCGGTCATAAGCAACCACACACCCCACACCACAAACCAACCCTTAACCCCTATTACTTGCTCGAAAAAGGCTACTACCATATCACAACTACTGCTGCAGTTATATTTCTATTTCCGTCAATGTAAAACACAACACATCAACTCATCACCACCATAACAAACTACCAACAAGAACTCCATCAAAGTTGTTGCTACGTTTTCCTTTTTGTTATTGTTGTTCTGTTCTATGAACCAAAGCTCACTACAACACCCAAGAACACCTTAACCCACCACCACATGCCTGTTACTTGTTTCTTTCCGCTTGAATTCATTATACAAACCATCTCAAACAACCACAATTATCTTGTAATGTCACTTCTGTTTCTTCGAACACCAACACTTCTACAAATCACCATTGTTACAGCCTTTCGAACCAAAAACCAAACAACCATTGAAGCTAAGCTATTGCATATCTCTTCTGATTAAAAACTATCCGAAAAGCACCCTTTAAAGACCCCTACTTGATTGTACTTGATTCTTTTGCAAAACCGTAAACCTCACCTTCAACCTTCATCAAACAACCTATTAAACACACACTACTCCTGCAAACCTGCAAACCCTTTGTTACATACTATTGTTATTGTAATTACTATGCTAAAAAGACTGAAATGAAAACTAACCTCACCTGCTACACGTCGTTACTACTCTGCTGCTGTTACAGACATGTTTTTCGTGACTCTCATGGCTGCTGCTACTTGGTTCTTTTTCTTTGTTTCTTCCTATTACAATCGATAAAAACAAACGCCTTCTATTGCTATCCTTCGAAAAACCCAAGTGAAACTGGTACTGATGCTGTGCGTTTGTCTTTCTGTCGAACTCCAGCAAAAAAAAAAACGAATTTAACAAAGATAATGAATACGTTCTTCTCTTTGTTTTCTGTGGACCGAATATAAAGGGGATTAGGATATTGGGTGGGATTGTGCTCTCTTTTTCTTTTGGTCAACACTTTACCAAGGAGAAAACCCCACCAATATTTTTATTCCAGCTGTATTAGCTAAATCACGTTATATATGATAATGGTAGGGTCGGTTTATGAGTTCAAGTAGGTAAAATTTTGAGCTGTACGAACTGCAAAAGAAACTTAAGGTGATCATGGACCGAATCATTGATGGGCTGCTATGTTTACGGTGTAATTACGGGCTACATGTTTTTATCTTAATCTTGGGCCGTGATCTAACTCTTGGTTCTCTATTGGACTGCTTTGGATCAAGGTGCTGTAAGGGGATGACGAAGGAAATGCATAATAATGATGATGATGACGTGATGATAAGATGAGAGGATGTTGATGATGTTATAATTTTATGATGTATATGATATTGATATGATTATTTGATCTCCTGCCAATTTGGATTTGAGAAGATGATGATTAAGTCGTGATTTTATGTGGAGAAACTAGTTAAGAAAACGATGATGATGATGTACAGTAAGTACACGAACATAGGAAGATGATTAGGGTATTGATTATGATTATGATATTTGATGATACGATGATGATTTGATGATGATGACGAATATAAAGATGATGATCGTGATAATAAGTTTTGATGTTATGGTTCATGAAATAATGAAAATAAATAATAATGATTTGGGTTAGGATGTTAAGTAGATGATGAAAAAGAAGAAGGATGTTAATGTTTAAGGATGTTATTGGGTTAGCGGGATATCGCGGGTTCGAGTCCTGGCTCTGGCAGTTTATTATTTTTAAGCCTTCAAAGGTAGTTTTCATAATTATTATTATTATTATTATTATTATTATTATTATTATTATTATTATTATTATTATTATTATTATTATTATTATTATTATTATTATTATTATTATTAATTTATTATTATTATTATTATTATTATTATTATAAGTATTAGTATCATTATTTTTATAGTTATGATTATAAATATTCATTATTGTTAAAAATTAACATTTTTACTAAAAGTATTATTTTTTTTATTAAAGTTATCATTTTTATCATTATTATTAAAAGTATCTTTATTTTTAAATTTATCATTTTTATTACTATTACTATTATTATTATTATTATTATTATTATTATTATTATTATTATTATTATTATTATTATTATTATTAATTAGTATTACTATTAAAATAATAGATAAAGATAAAACACTAATAAATATATATATAACACTATTAAATCATAATAAATAATAATTAATAAGAATATATAAACTTGTTCGATTACCATTATATGTGTTAATATATATAAAACTGATATAGGTTCGTGAATTCGATGCCAACCCTACACTTGTTTAATGTCGTCATATGTATTTTTACTACAAAATACAGTATTGTGAGTTTCATTTGCTCCCTTTTTAATTGCTTTCGCAATATATATTTTTGGGCTGAGAATACATGCGCTGCTTTTATAAATGTTTACAAAATAGACACAAGTACTTAAAAATATATTCTACGTTGAGTTGTACCACTGGCATATTTCCCTGTAGCTTGGTAACTACTATTTACATGGGTATTGTAAACGCGAATCCTGTTGATAGATCTATCGGGCCTGACAACCCCAACCGGACTGGACGACCAGTATTCAATGGTTGCACAGTACTTCGTTTCGTGACTACACTTGGTACGGGTGTAGTGAGATTTCATAATAAAGGGAATATGCGACGTTGATTAAATGTTAAGTATGGTTACCAAGTGCTCAACCACTTAGAATATTATTATTAAAACGTTTATGTATATGAAAGCTTGTGGTCTATTAACATATTGAAATGATTATTACGATAAACCTATGAACTCACGAACCTTTTTGGTTGACACTTTTAAGCATGTTTATTCTCAGGTACGAATTAAGTCTTCCACTGTGCAGTTGCTCATTTTAAGGATATTACTTGGAGTCGATCATCGTAATGGGACCAAATGTTGATGACTTCATCCAGGAGGATTAGGACGGGTCGTTACAGTTGGTATCAGAGCATTGGTCTTAGCGAACCAGGTCTTGCATTAGTGTGTCTAGCTGATAGTTGTTTAGATGCATTAGCGGGTCTGGACTTCGACCGTGTCTGCATGTCAAAAGTTTTGCTTATCATTTCATGTCGAAAATTACCTGCTTATCATTCTAAGTCTAGACACGACTTCCTGCACTTATTTGATAGATAGCGTACAGATAAATTCATATCTTAGCGTATCTGTTACTGTAGACTTTATCTGACACGTTTCCTTAATTTCTTTCGCAATTTACGAGATCTTCTGTAATATATACATGTATTCTATGTAATTAGAATATCAACCGATATCCAAAAATCATCTCATATCGAAAAATCCTTTATCTAACCGTACAAGACGGAACTCGCAACTAGTTCAAATTCCTTAGATTCCCACAGCTATTTCGATATGGACTTCGACTCAAGCTCCGAAGACAGTGTAACCGGAATGGATCAACCAGTTAGTCATCACCAATTCTGGATGAATTGGGGATGGGTTCATAGTCTACTTAATCATTGGAGGCATGAAGAAGGTGATCCCTTCCACCAACCGAATTCACCTCTGGGTGAAGAACCTGAAGCACTTACCGGCGAACCTGTCCGAAACACCATTTTCTCTCTCATTTCCCGAGTATCTCGTCACGATCATATACTATACCAAATTCTAGATCTTATTTATCCACTCGTCCGAACCGACAGTCACCCCGGTATAATAGAAGAAGTCAACGAGCTTCGCGCTCGAGTAGTGGCTTTAGAGAATATGGTGCGAAGGTTACAAACACCAGCAGCAGCACCAGCAGCATAACCAGTACCACCATCACCAACATCAATATCTGCGTTCCACATCTCAATATCAAAATCTTTACCACAAACATCAACATCATACGTACCATATATACCAAGGAGTACCAACAACAATGAAGGATGAAGTATTGATCCATAACTTCATTGATATTCTGCGAAGAATATGTGGTTCCTAATAGTTTTAGAGATTACATATTCTAGCTCAAACCGAAAATCATATGAGCTTAATATCATATTAACTCATTAAAACCATGATTATATCTGAAGAAAATATATATGTATATATGTTTTCATAAAAATTGTAATTAAAAATTCATTCGTACAAACTGTTAATGGTGAAAATAATTTAACGGGTAGGTAATACCCGAGGAATATTTAGATTTCACATTAATAAGTTACACTGTACATTCTTCGAATCTGATTCAACGGTCATTTACTATCCTACTTACAACCACCAATATACGAATCTGTTCACCACAGAATAACCATTTTTATTCAATTTCATATTTGGATTTTTACCTATCAGAATCCAACAAGTGGCATAATGAAGAAAACATTGGACATGATAAAATTTGTTAGAAACAAACAAATTAATTATAAAGAATTTTGTTAAGAATCCACGCTAACTGTTCCTAGCTAACTGTTCCCAGCTAACTGTTAATTCTGTATTACATTTTATTTATCGCAATTTACATTCTCGTAATTTTATTTATCGTCATTTAATTTCTGTTATTTACTTTTACGCACTTTAAATAACGGGACACGTATACAAGGTTTCGACCTATCATATCGACTCATCTATATATATATATATATTTCGGAACAACCATAGACACTCTATATGTGAATGTTGGAGTTGGCTATACAGGGTTGAGGTTGATTCCAAAATATATATATGGTTTGAGTTGTGATCAATACTGAGACCGGTACACGGGTCACGATACGTATTAATTAATTCGAATATTATATATTAAATTATGTATGAATATATTGGATTATTGGACAATTGGACTATTGGATTGCTAACTTTGGGCAATTAAAATGAATTAAAATACTGATTATAACATATGAAACTAAATAATTCTTCAAGTTTGCCACTTGATTTCATCTTAAACCTCATTCTTATCTTGACGATTACAATCTACGTTCAAACCTTTCACGATTCTTGAAAACACCTCGATCGAGAGGATGAACCAGCCGCACTTCATCTATGGAAGAAAAGATTGATGCATATAGTTATACACCTGAAAAACCCTCGGAAACTGAGAAAACGTTTAACACGTAACTGTACTAATTCCTTAGTGTTATTATTACCCAAAATGATTTGGTAATCCCTTTCAAAGTAGCAAATTTTATCACAGCTCCAGCAAGTCAACTCCGACTTTTCATTCGAAATAACCTTATTATAACCTTGATATATATGTGTACTCTTTATTGTTATTGGAGAATCTTTTATATTCCACCATATTACCATCAGCGTTTAATCATCTAAAAATACAATTCTCCTGAAACCACCTCAGTTTGATACCCGATGACCCAGATCCGTTAACTTTGAAAATGCTGATAAAGTAGCATGTTGTAGATGGTCTTAATGGCCAATAGTTGATGATAAAGAAGGAAGTGTTAGGAACGCTCGATAGAAAATTTGGTACTAAAAATCGGATTGAGCACACCGTGAAGGAAACAAAGAACAAATACAAATACCAAACCCTATATTCAAAGAATCCAGGTAATTCTGGATCCGATGAAATCTTTAGAGAATATCTTGCTCCAAAGTCGTGTTAAATCTTGCGGAAAATCTTTCTTCATTCACCTTCGAACTTAGAAATTTCAAAATATCATCATAAATATCTTCGATATTTCTGAGGATATTTACATAAATATTCTTGTCCAAAATTATCTATCTCTTAGTGTTTCCAGTATTCCATTATATTGGAAACTTCGGTAAAATCCAAGTATAAATTATGAATGAATTGTGGAGAAGTGTTGGGAACTGAAGCATGAGTTAGTATAATATAATGCGCTTGGCCAACGTGATTATATTACAGTAAATCATGCTGAGTTTCTAATGAAATGTGATGATGGTTCACAATAGATTATACCATCATCATGTGTCATGTTACATAACTCTTTCATTCTGCATAACCTCCGAACTTATCAAGAAGAATATATTCTTGATAATTCTATCTTCAGTAATTTTGATAAATTTGAAAATCAAATCGTGTTATCACGTTCCTTCTTGCCTAGAACATCATAATCATTCGAACTTCTATATTTACGAATTCTGGACCATTATTCGCTTGACTTGAAGTCGAGAAGAGAAAACAAAAGCATAGAGCTTCGAAATATAAGGGAGAATATAAAGCCCGATAACAACACATAAATTACAAACCGTGTATGTCAATGTTTATCACAACATAAAGACACGGGAGAATTAAAAACAATATAACCCCAAAGGCGAAGTAGAAGAAAGTAGATTCCTCTGGTGGAAGTTGAAAAAGGAGAATGAATGTTGTGATAGTAAGGATGAGGACAAGGATCAGAACTGGATTAAGCATTTTCACAATCGTTTGCAAGTATGGATCGAGAAAGAAAGAATTGGAGTGGTGAAAATAATGGAACGGAAGAGTTTAATTTATAATGAAGATATCAGACGTAGCAATCAAGACAGATGACCACATTTAATTAAAAAGACCCTAATTTTCTTAAATTTCGAAGACTCAGATCTTATTTAGATTTCGAAGATTTCCTTAAATCCCTTGAAATCCGGAAATCAACCGTGACTACGTCAAAAGTTAAGACGAACCTTAATTTTATCATTTCGCTCTTTAGTGATAGCTTCACTAGTACGCTTCGAGTAATCGAATTATTTTATCAATATTACTCAATGTTGATAAAATTTTATTTATCAACTCATATTCGTCATGAAAACATTTTTATTGTTAGCCATGACGATCGCATTCAAATTTCGGGACGAAATTTATTTAACGGGTAGGTACTGTCACGACCCGAAAAATTTCGACTAATTTTAAACCAAACTCTCGATACGATTTAATATCTTTGACACGATAAGCAAAGTCTGTTAGGTTGAGTCTCAAAAATTTTGAACTGTTTCATATATGCAATTACCTTTTTAACTATTCTCGACGATTCACGAACGATTATTTGTATATAGATATAAATATGTATATAAAAATAAATGTTGATGCGTATGTGGGTTACATAAATTTTAGGTTTGCTAAATGCTTTTAATTACTTAGTTTAAGATTTATTTTTCTTAACAAAATTAATAACGAATATATATATGTAATAGATATAATTCCTATACATAATTATTATATGGATATTGTAATAATTTATAAATATTATACGTAAAAATTTATACCATTTAATTATATGTAAATTATAACAAAATATAATATAATTGATGTGTTAAACACTAAAATTTTTATTACTATCTTAATTATTAATAATAATAATAATAATATTATTATTATTATTAATATATTTATTATTAATTATTAATATTAATTAAATATAAATTAAAAGACATATAATTGTACGAAATCTACTTCCTATCTCTTTCAACTTTAAACCTTTCTCCTTTCTTTCTGTACGTCCGTGATTTAATTCATTCACAAGTTTACTGTATGTTGAACTTTCAATCTAATTTATATTATAAATATACTTTTGGTACATAAGCATACACACATATACTTGATCACCACTTTCATTATTTCTATTTCTGCAAACAATCACCATCCTCCATTCCATCACCTACGAGCCACCATGATCACCACCTTGAAAACCCTCACTTGATTTTTGTTTTCGATCATAAGCAACCACACACGCCACACCACAAACCAACCCTTAACCCCTATTACTTGCTCGAAAAAGGCTACTACCATATCACAACTACTGCTGCAGTTATATTTCTATTTCCATCAATGTAAAACACAACACATCAACTCATCACCACCATAACAAACTACCAACAAGAACTCCATCAAAGTTGTTGCTACGTTTTCCTTTTTGTTATTGTTGTTCTGTTCTATGAACCAAAGCTCACTACAACACCCAAGAACACCTTAACCCACCACCACATGCCTGTTACTTGTTTCTTTCCGCTTGAATTCATCATACAAACCATCTCAAACAACCACAATTATCTTGTAATGTCACTTCTGTTTCTTCGAACACCAACACTTCTACAAATCACCATTGTTACAGCCTTTCGAACCAAAAACCAAACAACCATTGAAGCTAAGCTATTGCATATCTCTTCTGATTAAAAACTATCCGAAAAGCACCCTTTAAAGACCCCTACTTGATTGTACTTGATTCTTTTGCAAAACCGTAAACCTCACCTTCAACCTTCATCAAACAACCTATTAAACACCCACTACTCCTGCAAACCTGCAAACCCTTCGTTACATACTATTGTTATTGTAATTACTATGCTAAAAAGACTGAAATGAAAACTAACCTCACCTGCTACACGTCGTTACTACTCTGCTGCTGTTACAGACATGTTTTTCGTGACTCTCATGGCTGCTGCTACTTGGTTCTTTTTCTTTGTTTCTTCCTATTGCAATCGATACAAACAAACGCCTTCTATTGCTATCCTTCGAAAAACCCAAGTGAAACCTGTACTGATGCTGTGCGTTTGTCTTTCTGTCGAACTCCAGCAAAAAAAAAAACGAATTTAACAAAGATAATGAATACGTTCTTCTCTTTGTTTTCTGTGGACCGAATATAAAGGGGATTAGGATAGTGGGTGGGATTGTGCTCTCTTTTTCTTTTGGTCAACACTTTACCAAGGAGAAAACCTCACCAATATTTTTATTCCAGCTGTATTAGCTAAATCACGTTATATATGATAATGGTAGGGTCGGTTTATGAGTTCAAGTAGGTAAAATTTTGAGCTGTACGAACTGCAAAAGAAACTTAAGGTGATCATGGACCGAATCATTGATGGGCTGCTATGTTTACGGTGTAATTACGGGCTACATGTTTTTATCTTAATCTTGGGCCGTGATCTAACTCTTGGTTCTCTATTGGACTGCTTTGGATCAAGGTGCTGTAAGGGGATGATGAAGGAAATGCATAATAATGATGATGATGACGTGATGATAAGATGAGAGGATGTTGATGATGTTATAATTTTATGATGTATATGATATTGATATGATTATTTGATCTCCTGTCAATTTGGATTTGAGAAGATGATGATTAAGTCGTGATTTTATGTGGAGAAACTAGTTAAGAAAACGATGATGATGATGTACAGTAAGTACACGAACATAGGAAGATGATTAGGGTATTGATTATGATTATGATATTTGATGATACGATGATGATTTGATGATGATGACGAATATAAAGATGATGATCGTGATAATAAGTTTTGATGTTATGGTTCATGAAATAATGAAAATAAATAATAATGATTTGGGTTAGGATGTTAAGTAGATGATGAAAAAGAAGAAGGATGTTAATGTTTAAGGATGTTATTGGGTTAGCGGGATATCGCGGGTTCGAGTCCTGGCTCTGGCAGTTTATTATTTTTAAGCCTTCAAAGGTAGTTTTCATAATTATTATTATTATTATTATTATTATTATTATTATTATTATTATTATTATTATTATTATTATTATTATTATTATTATTATTATTATTATTATTATTATTATTATTATTATTATTAATTTATTATTATTATTATTATTATTATTATAAGTATTAGTATCATTATTTTTATAGTTATGATTATAAATATTCATTATTGTTAAAAATTAACATTTTTACTAAAAGTATTATTTTTTTTATTAAAGTTATCATTTTTATCATTATTATTAAAAGTATCTTTATTTTTAAATTTATCATTTTTATTACTATTATTATTATTATTATTATTATTATTATTATTATTATTATTATTATTATTATTATTATTATTAGTATTATTATTATTATTATTATTATTATTATTATTATTATTATTAATTAGTATTACTATTAAAATAATAGATAAAGATAAAACACTAATAAATATATATATAACACTATTAAATCATAATAAATAATAATTAATAAGAATATATAAACTTGTTCGATTACCATTATATGTGTTAATATATATATAACTGATGTAGGTTCGTGAATTCGATGCCAACCCTACACTTGTTTAATGTCGTCATATGTATTTTTACTACAAAATACAGTATTGTGAGTTTCATTTGCTCCCTTTTTAATTGCTTTTGCAATATATATTTTTGGGCTGAGAATACATGCGCTGCTTTTATAAATGTTTACAAAATAGACACAAGTACTTAAAAATATATTCTACGTTGAGTTGTACCACTGGCATATTTCCCTGTAGCTTGGTAACTACTATTTACATGGGTATTGTAAACGCGAATCCTGTTGATAGATCTATCGGGCCTGACAACCCCAACAGGACTGGACGACCAGTATTCAACGGTTGCACAGTACTTCGTTTCGTGACTACACTTGGTACGGTGTAGTGAGATTTCATAATAAAGGGAATATGCGACGTTGATTAAATGTTAAGTATGGTTACCAAGTGCTCAACCACTTAGAATATTATTATTAAAACGTTTATGTATATGAAACCTTGTGGTCTATTAACATATTGAAATGATTATTACGATAAACCTATGAACTCACCAACCTTTTTGGTTGACACTTTTAAGCATGTTTATTCTCAGGTACGAATTAAGTCTTCCGCTGTGCATTTGCTCATTTTAAGGATATTACTTGGAGTCGATCATCGTAATGGGACCAAATGTTGATGACTTCGTCTAGGAGGATTAGGACGGGTCGTCACATTTTGATTGAAAAATCTTTGAATATATTTGTTTAACAGAAATCAACAACAAATTGATCCAAAAGACGAAGAATTTACAGATTTGATCTCGCTTTTGACGAAAATAGTTCGAATTCAAAAAATTGACTGAAACGTTAAAAATCAACGAATTAAGATCTGAAAATTGATATGATTAATCACGTTATTGTTTCAAAGATTTCAACAATTCCAGAATTTTCTGAAAACTCTGAATGATTCTCCCGCTAAACAACGATTATTGTCTTTTTATGAACTTTACAAAAGCTTGAACTTCGAATCCGATTTATGCAGATGTTTTAAATGTAATTCGTTGTTGATGAAGCTTTATCAAATGTTCTAGAACACGAAAATACAACCACTTTTGATCCTAAATCTCTAGATTGATCAATCAACCAAAACTTTTAACAATTTTTGAACTATATGAAAATCTTAGTGAAACTCGAATCAATTCAGATTTAAACACGAATTTAGAAGCTGAGATCGATGTGAGAGTTCTTTTTAGCTCTGATACCACATGATAATCTAGGATTTCAGCTTCGATTCTTATTTAGGTTGATCCAATTAAATGTACACCATATAATGGTAATGAATATATGATGTTGATATGAAGATGATGAAAAATAACAAGAACGCAAATCTGAATGATGTGAACTTGTTATTATGAATTTGAATTCATATACAGTATGTAGCCAACGAATTTGAATTCAATTCACGACTTTCTTCAACATTCAATTTGATAAAGATCAAACTGAAGTTACAAGTTTAAGTCAAGTCACAAAGTGTGTGTGAATTATGGCAAAAGCTTATGGTTTCTACATGATGTAGTGGTATTTATAATCCATACCACTAACCTCTTTATTTGGACATCAGTTTGGGATCATCCAGAGAGGACTAAACCACCTACGCGTTCATCTCTCGTAATTGCATAACCCGCCCCCAACTACTAACTTGGAGGAAACTCGTACCAATCCGAGGGCATGGCCGGTAAAACCCCCTCCCCGCTGCCCACGCACTAAGCGAAAGACGACCTGGGTGGATACTTCATGTCAGGAATAACATTGAGTGCAATGTTGCAGTTCAGCGGAGTCGAACTCCAGACCTCCCGCAAAAGAGGCAGACCTCTACGAGTTGAGCTACAACTCAATGTTTTCATACCAATAACCTTACATTTAAGCTTAACCACTAACCCATATTAATCACTAATCCTATATCTATAAATCACTAGGGATTTTATTCCTAACAAAAAGGTCACAGTAACAACTAATTGAAAGTCGATATGAACGACTAAAACTATTATAATTGGATACACACATATTAAGTGAGCAATAATTAAGGACATGAGGACAAAGACCATCATCATTGGTAACTTGGTGTGGTCCTAAAATGTGGGTACAAGGTAAGAAATACAGCTCTTATTTGCTTTCCTTTTGGCAAAGATTATGAAATCTTGAGTAGGACATAAAACTTGCAGAAAAATAAAGTCTCATCGTACCATTTACACATATGATGATTAAATAACTTCCATTATATTTCTCCTTTTCTATGTGGAATACCTCACTGTATGAATGTCCCAAAACTGTTCATCGTGTTCAATGTCATGTGGTTACTGCAAAAGTAAATTCAGTACCGTTTCATGATGCGACAAGTCTTATATTTTTAGAAAAAAACGACATAATAAGTTGTTCGTTATTTATAAATACGCACTGTCGTGGTGTATGAAATAATTTAGTAGCGCAGCTATCACTGTTTGGAGTACATTCAATAATTCTAAAGTTGTAACGTTGACAAATTTCGCTTTTCTACATTCAATTGAGTTAGCTGAAAGTTTCCACCAGAATTTGCGTATGTACCTTCTCATCTCAATGTATTATATTATGAGAAATTTATTGAAATAAGCATTTTTGTATCTCTCTCTCAAAAATAAGCATTGTCAGTCCACTTTTTTCAACACTAAGCATTGATTTCGCCTAGACATTAGGCGATTTAGGCGAAAATTATTATAACCAATAAATAAGCTCCACGTCATAAAAAGTCTTCCGCCTAAGTTTTTTTCCAGATTTTCGCCTAGATTTAAGTTTTTTAGGCGATTTAGGCGAAATACCATTTAGGCGAATTAAGCGAAAATATACATCAATCAAATCCTACCACGTATAGTTTATTATTTCGCCTAACCTAATTTTATTAGGCGATTTAGGCGAAAACTTTTAAATCACGGTTAACACCACCATCAACGTCTCTGTCTTTTACAGATTCGCCTCAACAATTTCGCCTGTCTTTTAAATCACTTTTCCTTTTCTCGCTTATCTGATTCGCCTCACCTTACCATCATCAAACCTAGTTCTCGCCTCAACCAGATTCGCTATCAAACCCATCGTTTTTTACCCCACCACCGTACACCACCACCGTACTCCACCACCTTACCCTACCACCGTACTCCACCACCTTACCCCACCACCGTACACCACCAACGAATTAGGCTTCGAGGCCATTCATCATCTGCCGATGCCCCCAATTTGTACAGGTGCTAATATTATGTATTTTTCATGTTTGAATGTGTATTATTATTTTTTATGTTTCAAAATAAACTGCTATATCTTTAAATTAACGGAAACCACTCTTGATTGACCCATTCCGTAAGTAAATGAGTTGTAGTGGCCACGTCTAATGTTGTGTGCTTTTGTTCTTGGAATGATTGGATGCGTTTTATGTACATTCGTTCATTTGAAAGTGTGATTTTTTGCTTATCAAGTTCTATGTTATCTTTTATTTGCAGTATGCATTGAATTTGGAAGAGTATGATATTGCAAAACAATTGAGAAACAAGCTTAATGAGGTTTGATTAACTAATTATGATCTTGTTTCTCTATTATTCTGTTATAGTTGGAACATATCATTTGTCGGTGTTGTTATTTAATGTTTTATAGTTGTATACATATTGACTGTTGTATAATTTTCAATTATATAGGTGGTTGTTGCTGGTTATAATGGCTTAAAAAATGAATATAGTGAGTTTTTTATACATACAAAAAAATATTATTAACATATTTTATATTGAATTTTAGAGCTAAAAGTGGTCTGACTATGCTTATTTTTGAGAGAGAGAGAGAGACAAAGATGCTTATTTCAGTAAATTTCTCTTATATTATTGTGAAACATATATTTCGAACCTTATTTTTTGAATCAGATGAGTGAAAATAAACTAAGTGTTACGTAGTATTAGAGTATGAGATATTGATGAGTCTGAGAATCATAGACTCGAAAAGCACAGAATCTGACAAGATAAGATTAGAAGACTTGGAAAGTGTAGAAACGGATTATATTGCTCTTTGTTCACTGAAAATGTATTTAATTTAATTTAATAATTAGTTAAGAGAACACGAGATGGGGGGTTTTAAAAGAATTATTATTACAAGAAGGGGTGACCCATAAGAATTATTACGTAGTACAAGCTAGGACGTTTTAGGCCCACAACTGCATAATAATAACCGATTATGATCGATCATGTTTAGCACCTCGATCAAGTCATATAGCAAGGTGGTCTAAATGGGCCCTAATTTACTATTCAGAGTATGTTTCATATAATAAATCACGAAAGAACAACATATATATGCATACTGAATCTGGGACTAGCTAGTTGTAAGTTAGCGATTGGTGTAAGCAACATGATGAGTATTGTATTTAATTTAAATTCTACAACATATGCAGGTAGAAATCTATAAAGTGCTTCATTCTTTCAAATTGATCGACCAACATATCTGCAGGTGGATTTTCATAGTCAATAATCTTTTTTCGAATGCCAAATTTTATAAATTTAAAACTCTGAGAAGAAACCAGAGCACAAATAAATCTGTTACAAGGTAAAAAAAGGGTGACATGTCCAAGCGGTTTATTGAAGAATAAATTTCGTAGATTTGTTTGATGGTGTTCGTTAACATTAAACATTTACAAAATTAAATAAGAGACAAATTAACAGCTGAGTTACATAAGAAAGAACTACAGTAACTGCCACCCTGTGCGGCCAGACCATAATATAATGGGATCGATACAGTATTTTTAAGCCGGTTAATCCGATTAAGGGTAATTATAATTTATAATTAATTAATTATATACATAAAATAATGACATTTTATATATATTATAAATAAATCAATCATCGTTAATAATGAAGTTTAATATGTAGGAAAAATAGATCCAATTTGCTCGTACAAAGTTGGATTCCATTTGTTATGGGATCCACCTTCCACTCCTATATAATTTTAATACGTTCTTCCCGACTTAACCCTAACCTTTTCTTCACCAAATTGCTTTCCTTTTCTTTCTCCTCCCAACACGAAGTTTTGATTCGTTCAATTTATCCCCCACTCTTGATTTATTCAAATCTAATATTTTATTCGTTTTTCAAAATTTATCAAGAACATTAGTTGAGTTTTTTGATTCATAATCTAATACGTTTCTTTTGTAGATCCAAAGTTATGTCTTTTTCGTGTCTGGTATATATTATTTTCCTCTATGAGACCAACTGATTAATCTGAAACAAATTAGGCTTCTTGTTTATACTCATTTTCCAGGTTGAAAACCTTGTTAAAGATCTACCATATATAATAATTGTGCACGAAGAATAAAATTCCTACTAGTCAAGGTTTTTATTTTATTTTATTTTATTTTATTTTATTATTTCTTTCCTAGTCATGATATTATAAGAAATTAGGGTTTCTTGATCTAATCATATTAGGTTCATTTCAACATATATATTTTACCATTATCTCGATCTTCATGAATGTATCGTCCGTGGCGTGAACTGTCATTGATTACTGATGCGGTGTCATCAAGATTCACATGGCTAATTACCCTATTGCGCAACTCTAGCTTTGTTGAGTTAATGCGAATCTTGATGATGCTGCATCGGAAATCAATCGACTGTAGTATGATGATTGTATCAGCCAGATCTACGACCGGAGTAGTTTATCTAATCCTTCCTAAAATAAGTACGGATATATTGAAACTTTTTGTATGAAGTTTGTGCTTATCAGTATACTAATTCTGATGGTTGAATCACAATATATGCATATACATCGTTTTTTATTTTTAGTAATTGGTATGATATTGTTATTCTTTAGAAATTTTAATACCATGTTACTCAAGTTAGACAAGTTTTGGATATCTGACTAACAATATGCAGGTGCTGTTATATACCATCTGTACGTAATGAAGACATACAAGAATGTTGCATACAGCCGAAGCTCTGAACCTACCCGGTATCTTGAGTTATATGTATGCAATAAACTTAGACGGAAAAGGGAAAAGGGAAAGGGAAGTGATCCGTACACCACCTCTAATTTGACATACACCACTAAATAAATTATTTAGACATGTTTACCCTTCTTTTTATTCACCACCTACTCCCTGTAACTTCTCAAGTGAAGGGTAAAATTGTCCAAATAATTGATTTGGTGGTGTATGGCAAAAATAAGGTGGTGTACGGATCAGTTTCCAAAGGGAAAAGGTAACGTAGTTTAAAATTTAATCTACTCAGATTGTTTTCCATTTTATTGAAGGGAAATAATATAGGGGTAAGAAGTTTTTTTTTTTTTTTAAGGAATTAGGAAAATTTTGCCTGATGATAATGTTTTCATTTATACATATGATGAATGAATGTTAATCTCATCATATGTTTTATGAATACTAATTCATAATTTGTTTTTAATTTTCATTTTTATTAATGATCAATTTAATCTGATCTAATCTAAGTATATATAAAAAAGGTGTTGTAATCACGTTAGTATTCAATTACAACCGTGTTATATAATCATTTTATATCATAATCTTACTATTAATTGTGGTGTTAATCTCATATTTGTCTCTCTTATCTTTTTGAACTATTGATTGGGATTTGAACTATTAATTAGAACTACAACCGATATATTATTTATCTCCAGAAACATCTCTCATAATTAGTTTTTCGTGTCCCTCCATATTAGTTATTTATCATACTCCTAACTAATTATCTATACTTCTTTATTTATAAATATTGTGGTATTAATTCGCAGTGTCGTACATTGAGTTGATTGAAAGTTCTAATTTTCAAAAAGTAGGTGATTATTTTTATTGTATAAACCATGTCCGAGTTACTTAAAGACAACACTTAAATTTCTCATTAGAAGAATCATACTTTAAATTTTACGTTATTTAGGGGGGGAAATTACTTTTAACATTTGTTTTCCTCTTGATCTTCTCCTTCAATGTATACGTCATATAATTTAACCAAATTTTATATTACTAGAAATTTTGTATAAATTAATTTATTAATTTTCTAACATGTAATACTTATACGTAATATAAAGCTAAGATATAAAATACTCATTGCACATCCTGTAAAAGGGTTAAGAATGAACTTATTAGTAATTAGTATTGCACCAAAAATTATGACCTTAATTACTTGAACAAGATCTGTTCTATAGGCTCGTATAGTACTTGAACCTTTGTATTCTTGATTTCTAAGAAGGATTACACCAAAGAATACTAAAATTTAATGTCTAGCTTTGGGACAAGACTTCATACTAAAAAATCAAATTTGATGAACTGATGATCCATTCATCATGAATGTAATTAAGTATTAAAAATGATTACTTTTCTCCATCTCCATATAATTTGATCTTGACTACATGTTAAACTTTCAAAATATACATCATACACAGGTGAAATTTAAGGTTTTCATTATTAAATGCCGAAATTTAAGGTTTTCATTATTAAATGCCTTGGGTCATATAGGCTCATCTTGGAGCCCTTGCTCATTGATCTATGTTAGTGACGATCTGTAATGGTTGATTTGGTTAATCTTCTTATTGTTTTTGTTAGCTAGGATGTCTGGTGTCCCTCAAGTTGGAGAATCCGAAGAACGGGAATCCCAAAAAGAGATGACCAAAAGTACTGCAAATATGAGGGTGGATGATTTGCGTGTAGTGTTAGTGATTTTAGTGTCATCGATCATTTTGTGTGATAAGGTGATTTACTTGAGACAAATGGATTTCGAGTTAACTTTATAACAGTTAGGAGAGTGTGGAGTGTACGCTTGTTTAAGCTAACTAGAGTCATCTTATTGAATGGTTGTGTTTGTTAGTTGGTGTCTTTTTGGCCAAAAGACACAATTAATCATGAAATGGTGTAAACCTTAATGAAATGGTGTAAGGTTTCATGGAATGGTGTAACCATTCATGGCACCTCTTTATTAAAAGTTACAACTATTCATGGACTCCTTTTAGCCAAAATGTGTGACCATTCATGGTACCCTTTATTCAAAAGGTGTAACCTTTCATACTCTATATATAGAGTGTATTTGATTCACTTTTCAAAATGATGAAACTTTGAACATTATAAAACTCTACGTTCTTGACTTTCAATTTTGATTGCCTATATTGGAGTTGTGTCTTAGTCTTATCTCAAATAAAGATTTCGTGTAACCCTAAGGCAATATATGTATATGGTCAAAATACTTTATCACGAAAGTGATTACACGATTCAAAGGTTTATCTGGACATTCAAACACTATTAACCTTTCAAAAAATTGAGACGTAGAAACAAAATAACAAATCTACAAGTTTAGTGGAGTATAAGCTGGTGTTAATAGTCTTATTGGTGGTGGGTGAGTATTCGCGTTTCTAAAGAATGTTATAAGTGATGTCGCAACGTAGGATTATGAAATGACATCGACTCATTTTCAGAAATACAACAATTTTTTTTTAACCAGTACATTGGCGCGGCGCGCCAAAAGACCTCGCGGCGCACCACACAACGGGATCAGATTCTAGCAGATTTAAGACATTTTGACATGACTCAAAACATTTTTAACACTTCCAAATCTGCATAATTTCCATGATTCACATTCAAATACCACCATATTCACCTTACATGTATATTCAAAACATTGGGTACTCACGACCCATGGTTACAACAAAAGATACTAATTTTGACTCATTTCAAAATACACGTGTCTGACGTGACCCATTTGCCAATTAACACCAAAACCTTAAGCATGGTCCTCGGGATATACCTATCCCACCCATAAGCATCTACAAAAAGCAATAAACATTCACATCTAGCATTTCCGCATCACAAAGCATGCAATCGCATCTTCTAGCTAGCAATCCAGCTTAACTACTCCCTTAACCGCAAGCAAACCTATATAAAAAGTCAAACAACAACGACTAAGCGAAACGCTTAGTGAATACAACAAATATATATATATGTGTATGCATACCGTCAACCACAATTAGGGATGGCAATGGATGTTTCATCCATGGACATTCACCCGATCCGATCCATTTATAATGAATATGGACGATGTAAATGGACGATTAACGGATATGTATATGGATATGGATGATCTAGATATTTCATGGATCGGATATGGATGACAATTTATCATCCACGGATATATCCATTATCACCCGAAATACATCTATATATACATATATACGTACTAAAATATATGCAGATACATCTACATATCGATATACATATACATATAACCTACAAATTCTTAAATTATTAACTAAAATAAGGGTTGTGATAGTCACAATTATTAAATTGTTATACTAACAATATTCAAAGTTACAGATTTAGATTACTTAAACGTATTTTTACTTATATTATAACGTATTTTGCTCAATTGAATTCACAATCTGCGACAAATTACAACCAAAACATGTGTAACAAATCAAAAACATAAAAATCTAATATTTACATTTTTTATAATCCATATTAAATTGATAAAATTGTCGTTAGATTAACATTTTATTTGATATCCAACGGATATCCAATAACCCGCAAAATCCATCGGATATGGATATGGACGGATGAAATGAACTTAAATGGATATGGATATGGATATGGATATGGATATGGATGAGCAAAATTTAAATGGATATGGATGTGGATATGGCATCATCCGATCCATATCTGTAACAGACTGAAACCCAAGCTAGTTGTAAGTGAACTATTTTTGCCCTTAGGGTTTGTACTTAGTCTTAAGTGCTTTTTATTTTAATTATTTTATTAGTATTTTATTATAATTGTGTTGTGACCAGTTTGTGACAAGGGTCCCAGAACAGGTTTGTTTATTTCAATTGGACCTCGTTTGGGTTACCTAATCTTGTGCGAAAGATATCAGATAACTGGTAAATACCCGTGTGTTGTACAGTGTGGGAATTAAACCCAATTAAGTGACTAGTGTACTTATTTTTTTGCCATTTCTAGAAAATTCACTAAAACACCGTACCTTCATCCCTCCCACCTAACCAAACCCTAATCCTTAAACATTGATCTTGAGCTCAAATTGGTGTTAGAATCGTGTTTGTTATCGTTTACTGAGTCTATCAAGGTAAGTAACATGTGTTTTTGTGTTCAATTCGTTGTTAAATTCATGGTTTTGTGTGAGATTTGTAAAAAGCTTGAATTTGTGTCAAAACAAGTGATTTAAGTGTTGTTAAATTGTTGTGAGTTTTGAGTCTATAACAAGTAGTGAACAAGTTGTAGTCGATTTTTGTGTTTAAAACGAGCTCTAGATCGAGATTTGAGGATTTCATCGTGAAGTCCGTAGCCTTTGTTCAGTTTCTGAGAAAGATGAACACAGTCGGCCGACTGTCGGTCGACAGTCGACCGACTGAGGGTGAACCGATCGACTGGCGAGTGAACCGACCGACTGGCGAGTGAACCGACTAACTGAGTTTGACTTTCGGCCGGTTGTCGATATAACAAATAAGTCGACCGATTGAGAAAGTTAGTCGACTGGTTGTGTCAACAGTCGACCGACTGTCTACGTCAGTCGACCGGTTGAAGAGACAGTCGACCGACTGTGTGTCCAGGGCAGAATGCTTTACCAAAGTGCCTTTTTCTAGCCGTTATGCTGCCCGTTTGTATTTTGGTGTTCAGGATGTAAATTTTGAAAGTACATAAGTGTTAGGTGGACTTTTAGCGGCGCTTTTTGTGACTGATTTTCTGTACTGTACTGTTTTGTGTTAATGGACAGAAACTAACTTGATTTGCCTTATGTTCAGGTGATAAGGATAAGGAAGACGCTCAGTGATTGATTATCTAAGCTAGTTGCTGGTATTCGGTGAGTGGGTCTATCTCCGGATAGAGTTTAAGTAGCATATCATGCTACTGTGGTTGACCCTTTTACCATGCATAGTGTAGAGATTGCCATGTTAGAATAATATAATATGCCTGATGTTGTATGTGAATTATGTGTACACTGTGTGAATGGCACCAGTCGGGCCTATGGAGACTCGGGACTCGAGACCGTGCCTAGGAGAGGTTAGAGTCCGTATGAGGTCAACCGTGCCTAAGGGAGGTTGGGTCCATAGGCTACTGATTGTGGAGTATAGTGTGAATGATGCATCCCCTGCATCTGGATAACTATACTGTAAATTGAGTAACAGGGACTATCGGTAGACTCAGGCCCGATCAGCTGAGAGTCGTGTGCTCGTACAAGCCGCCGATCCTCGTATTGTCTTATTGTATGCTAGTTGGTAGTTAGCAAGTGTTGTTGTTAGTATATAGCTTGTGTGTGGCTTAAGATATATCTGTTAGATAGATTCCATTCACTTAGCGGTGCGCTAATCCCCCACATGCTTCCCCCTTTGCAGGTTTAGGTACTGCTAGTCGGGATGGGTATTGATGCAGAAGACATGTTTGACAACCCTACCCTGATGTGGACTTTTGTTTAAATAATGTTTTGTAATAACGTAACACTGTTGTGTAAGCTTAAACTTAAGTATACGGTTTAATGTAATGACGTGACTTATATTGTGTTTATTATTAAAGTCTTCCGTTGTGTATTAAAACAAATGGCCAGTATTACAAGTTGGTATCAGAGCCTAGTTTGGCAGCAAATACGTACGCGTATTTTATTCCCAAACCCTGAGGCAAGTCAAACATGTCTGTGGGAGTGGGGGCTAAGTGAAAATAGGATATATGTATGTTAGTTGTGATTGGACTAACTGTTATCCACTAAGCTTTTGTGTAAGCTGTTTTGTAGCACAGGTATAGCTGATAGAAACGCAACTGGCCCATCCAACCCCGGAACATTCAGAGCACCAGAAGAGGGTGTTGAGTCTGATGATGATCAGAATAGTTACATCCTTCAGTTAGAAAGTAAGCTAAAAGAGGTTGAAGACAAAATTAATGAGCTTGAATTAGCGAGGCATTCTGAAAATGATGATACACCACCTGGATTCCCAACTGCGCAATCCCAAACGATACCTAATGTGCACCAGAACCAGTTTCAGAATCAAATACCTAACCAATACTATATGCCACCACAAAACACTTTTACTTACCAAAATCCCATGATGATGAACCCGTACCAAATGCAAATTTTTCAACAACATTACATGCAACCACCCAAAAAGTGTACTTATTAGAACTTCCGTGATTGCAAACCCTCCGAGTTTCCTGGAAGTACTGATCCGACTGTAACTCTCAATTGGTTGTGAGAAATTGAAAGGGTATTTGAAGCGTGCCAGTGTGAACCCGAGCTGAAAGTGACATATGCTAGTCGATTGTTGAAAGGTAGGGCTATGATTTGGTGGGATTCTTTGATTTTCAGTATACCAAAAGAGCAAGTGAGTATGATCACATGGGAGCAGTTTCATGGGAAGGTGTGTGAACAATATTGTAATCCATTTGATATGAACCGAAACAAGACTAAGTTTCTTGAAATGAAGATGACACCTCAAATGACGATCGACGAGGTAGTAGAGAAGTATACGGATAAACTGAGGTTTGTACAACAGTGGGTTCCAGACGAAGCGTCTCGTATCTAGCATTTTGTTAATATAATTCTGCCAGAGTACCGAACTTTCGTTAGAACAGCTACATCATTGTCTCAAGCTGTTGTGATGGCTAAGATGGTAGAAAGTGATGTTCAGGCCGCCAGGAACAGAATGTTTGGTAATGTGCTACAACAAGGTGGGCAAGTATCTGGTCAATCAGGATCTAAATCCAAGAAGTCTAGTGGGTTTAAATCGAAGGGTAAAAGTGGTCAGAGTAGTTCTGGGTCTGGATCAGGTAAAGGGAATTGGTGTCACACGTGTCGATCTTCTCATAGTGGTCAATGTTCTGAGGCTACAAGAAGATGTTTAAAGTGTGGTGTTGTTGGGCATGAGTCTTTAGCATGTCCGTATCCGAATAGTGTGTGTTGGAGTTGTCACAAACCAGGGCATCGTGCAATTAGTTGTCCGTCGAAGAGTGGTAGTTCCGGGGTAGGGTCAGGGGCGCGTTCAGCATCAGCCGTAGGGTGAACTGCCTCGAGTGGGCAGAAGAGGAAGAACCCTCCAACAGCAGAGGCTAGAGCTTTTCAGATGTTGGTTGAGAATGATGCGGCAACCGACGAAGTGATCACCGGTATGTTTCTAATCAACTCAATACCTGCTCGCGTATTGTTTGATTGTGGTGCCAATAGGTGTTTTATGTCCCTAGATTTCTGTGCTAAGTTGAAATTACCAGTTACTGTGTTACCCAAGCCGGTTAGTGTAGAAGTAGCCGATGGTAAGATCACACCCATCACAACATATGTGTCTGGGGTTTGTATAGAGATTGAAGGGAAGTATTTCCCGGTGACTTGTTTAGTGTTACCTATACCTAGCTTTGATGTAGTATTAGGAATGGATTGGCTGAGCTCGCTTAGGGCTAATATTAAGTGCGATAGGAAAATGATTACCTTTCGTTCGACCGATGGAACCCGTGTTGTGGCCCGGGGGGAGCGGTGCGGGTATAATTTTTAGTTGATAACCATGATGAAAGCGAAAAAGTCGATGACAAAGGGTTGTGATTCGTTTCTTGCGTATGTAATTGATGCGAAGAAAGAAAAGAGAACAGTGGCCGATATTCCGATAGTATCAGAATTTCCCGAAGTGTTCCCAGATGAGTTACCAGGTCTGCCGCCAGTAAGGGAAGTCGAATATAAGATTGAGTTGGTTCCTGGAACAACTCCAGTTGCAAAAACTCCATACCGATTAGCGCCGTCTGAAATCCGTGAAATGATGTCCCAGATTCAAGAGTTATTAGATTGTGGGTTTATCCGACCGAGTTCTTCACCGTGGGGTGCTCCGGTATTGTTTGTTAAAAAGAAAGATGGGTCAATGCGTATGTGTATTGATTATCGTGAATTGAACAAAAGAACAGTGAAAAATAAGTATCCATTACCTCGAATAGACGATTTGTTCTATCAGTTACATGGTGCTTCACTCTTTTCCAAGATAGATTTACGATCCGGGTATCATCAGGTTCGTGTTGCTGAATCAGATATACCGAAAACAGCGTTCAGAACTAGGTATGGTCATTATGAATTTCTTATCATGCCGTTTGGGTTGACGAATGCGCCAACAGTCTTCATGGATTTAATGAATAGAGTGTGTCGTCCGTTCTTAGATAAGTTTGTGATTGTGTTCATAGATGATATACTAGTGTATTCAAAGACAGAGAGTGAACATGCTGAACACCTGAGACAGGTTTTGAATTTGCTGAAACGTGAGCAGCTATTTTCAAAATTTTCAAAATGTGAATTTTGGTTACGTGAAGTGCAGTTTTTGGGTCATGTGATTTATGCAGAAGGTATAAAGGTTGATCCGATAAAGATAGAAGCGGTAATGAATTGGAATTCTCCGAAGACTCCGACTGAGATTAAGAGTTTTCTGGGATTGGCTGGTTATTATCGCAGGTTTATCAAAGATTTTTCTAAAATAGCAGGTCCGTTGACTAAGTTGACTCGTAAAGATGTAGCCTTTCGATGGACTGATGAACATGAAAAAGCTTTTCAGATTTTGAAACAGCTACTGTGTCAGGTACCAGTGTTAGCTTTACCAGAAGGTTCAGACGACTTCGTGGTATACTGTGATGCGTCATTTGCTGGGTTGGGTTGTGTCTTAATGCAGAGAGATAAAGTAATCGCCTATGCCTCGCGACTGTAGTGACCCGAAATTTTCCATGTTTATATATATTAATTGAGATTGATATTTACATGATTAAATGTTTCCAACATGTTAAGCAATCAAACTTGTTAAGACTTGATTAATTGAAATATGTTTCATATAGACAATTGACCACCCAAGTTGACCGGTGATTCACGAACGTTAAAACTTGTAAAAACTATACAATGACATATATATGGTTATATATATAGTTAACATGTTTTTATTATAAGTATGTATCTCATTAGGTATTTTAACAATGAGTTATATACATAAAAATGAGACTATTAATTTAAGAAACTCGAAAACGATATATATAACGATTATCGTTATAACAACGTCCTACTAGGTACATATGAATCATATTAAGATATTGATACACTTGGTTAATTATGTTAAATGATAAGTAAATATATTATTAAGTGTATTAACAATGAAATACATATGTAAAAATAAGACTACTAACTTAATGATTTCGAAACGAGACATATATGTAACGATTATCGTTGTAACGACATTTAACTGTATATACATCATACTAAGATATATTATATATCATAATATCATGATAATATAATAATTTAACATCTCATTTGTTATAATAAAAAATGGGTTAACAACATTCAACAAGATCGTTAACCTAAAGGTTTCAAAACAACATTTACATGTAACGACTAACGATGACTTAACGACTCAGTTAAAATGTATATACATGTAGTGTTTTAATATGTATTCATACACTTTTGAAAGACTTCAAGACACTTATCAAAATACTTCTACTTAACAAAAATGCTTACAATTACATCCTCGTTCAGTTTCATCAACAATTCTACTCGTATGCACCCGTATTCATACTCGTACAATACACAGCTTTTAGATGTATGTACTATTGGTATATACACTCCAATGATCAGCTCTTAGCAGCCCATGTGAGTCACCTAACACATGTGGGAACCATCATTTGGCAACTAGCATGAAATATCTCATAAAATTACAAAAATATGAGTAATCATTCATGACTTATTTACATGAAAACAAAATTACATATCCTTTATATCTAATCCATACACCAACGACCAAAAACACCTACAAACACTTTCATTCTTCAATTTTATTCATCTAATTGATCTCTCTCAAGTTCTATCTTCAAGTTCTAAGTGTTCTTCAATTATTTTACATGTTCTAGTTACATAAAATCAAGAATACTTTCAAGTTTGCTAGCTCACTTCCAATCTTGTAAGGTGATCATCCAACCTCAAGAAATCTTTGTTTCTTACAGTAGGTTATCATTCTAATACAAGGTAATAATCATATTAAAACTTTGGTTCAATTTCTATAACTATAACAATCTTATTTCAAGTGATGATCTTACTTGAACTTGTTTTCGTGTCATGATTCTGCTTCAAGAACTTCGAGCCATCCAAGGATCCGTTGAAGCTATATCCATTTTTCTCTTTTCCAGTAGGTTTATCCAAGGAACTTAAGGTAGTAATGATGTTCATAACATCATTCGATTCATACATATAAAGCTATCTTTTTCGAAGGTTTAAACTTGTAATCACTAGAACATAGTTTAGTTAATTCTAAACTTGTTCGCAAACAAAAGTTAATCCTTCTAACTTGACTTTTAAAATCAACTAAACACATGTTCTATATCTATATGATATGCTAACTTAATGATTTAAAACCTGGAAACACGAAAACACCGTAAAACCGGATTTACGCCGTCGTAGTAACACCGCGGGCTGTTTTGGGTTAGTTAATTAAAAACTATGATAAACTTTGATTTAAAAGTTGTTATTCTGAGAAGATTATTTTTATTATGAACATGAAACTATATCCAAAAATTATGGTTAAACTCAAAGTGGAAGTATGTTTTCTAAAATGGTCATCTAGACGTCGTTCTTTCGACTGAAATGACTACCTTTACAAAAATGACTTGTAACTTATTTTTCAGACTATAAACCTATACTTTTTCTGTTTGGATTCATAAAATAGAGTTCAATATGAAACCATATCAATTTGATTCACTCAAAACGGAATTAAAATGAAGAAGTTATGGGTAAAACAAGATTGGATAATTTTTCTCATTTTAGCTACGTGAAAATTGGTAACAAATCTATTCCAACCATAACTTAATCAACTTGTATTGTATATTATGTAATCTTGAGATACCATAGACACGTATACAATATTTTGACCTATCATGTCGACACATCTATATATATTTCGGAACAACCATAGACACTCTATATGTGAATGTTGTAGTTAGCTATACAGGGTTGAGGTTGATTCCAAAATATATATAGTTTGAGTTGTGATCAATACTGAGATACGTATACACTGGGTCGTGGATTGATTCAAGATAATATTTATCGATTTATTTCTGTACATCTAACTGTGGACAACCAGTTGTAGGTTACTAACGAGGACAGCTGACTTAATAAACTTAAAACATCAAAATATATTAAAAGTGTTGTAAATATATTTTGAACATACTTTGATATATATATATATATTGTTATAGGTTCGTGAATCAACCAGTGGCCAAGTCTTACTTCCCGACGAAGTAAAAATCTGTGAAAGTGAGTTATAGTCCCACTTTTAAAATCTAATATTTTTGGGATGAGAATACATGCAGGTTTTATAAATGATTTACAAAATAGACACAAGTACGTGAAACTACATTCTATGGTTGAATTATCGAAATCGAATATGCTCCTTTTTATTAAGTCTGGTAATCTAAGAATTAGGGAACAGACACCCTAATTGACGCGAATCCTAAAGATAGATCTATTGGGCCTAACAAACCCCATCCAAAGTACCAGATGCTTTAGTACTTCGAAATTTATATCATATCCGAAGGGTGTCCCGGAATGATGGGGATATTCTTATATATGCATCTTGTTAATGTCGGTTACCAGGTGTTCACCATATGAATGATTTTTATCTCTATGTATGGGATGTGTATTGAAATATGAAATCTTGTGGTCTATTATTATGATTTGATATATATAGGTTAAACCTATAACTCACCAACATTTTTGTTGACGTTTTAAGCATGTTTATTCTCAGGTGATTATTAAGAGCTTCCGCTGTAGCATACTTAAATAAGGACGAGATTTGGAGTCCATGCTTGTATGATATTGTGTAAAAACTGCATTCAAGAAACTTATTTTGTTGTAACATATTTGTATTGTAAACCATTATGTAATGGTCGTGTGTAAACAGGATATTTTAGATTATCATTATTTGATAATCTACGTAAAGCTTCTTAAACCTTTATTGATGAAATAAAGGTTATGGTTTGTTTTAAAATGAATGCAGTCTTTGAAAAACGTCTCATATAGAGGTCAAAACCTCGCAACGAAATCAATTAATATGGAACGTTTTTAATCAATAAGAACGGGACATTTCAGTTGGTATCCGAGCGTTGGTCTTAGAGAACCAGAATTTTGCATTAGTGTGTCTTATCGAGTTTGTTAGGATGCATTAGTGAGTTTGGACTTCGACCGTGTTTACTTGAAAAATGATTGCTTAACAAATTTTGTTGGAAACTATATATTTTTAACATGTGCATATTATGTGATATATTAATCTCTTAACGCGTTTGATATTATGTGATAGATGTCTACCTCTAGAACAAGTCCCATTGACTCACCTAATAATAATGAAGAGTCAAATGTAAATTGGAATGATTCGTGGACTGATTCACAAGTTCCCGAAGAGGAACCGGAAGAAGAGTCGGAACCGGAAGAAGAATCGGAACCAGAAGAAGAATCGGAACTGGATGAAGAAGTAGAACCGGTGGGGGAAATAATAAAACGGTTAAGTAAAAGAAAATCCTCAACCAACCGACCAAGGTTAATTATGGTCAATGGTGTTTCCGCCAAGGAAGCAAAATATTGGGAGGATTACCAATTCTCCGATGAATCGGATTCCGACGAGAATTCCGATGATGTTATAGAAATTACCCCAACTGAATTTAAAAAGGCAAAATAAAATAATAAGGGAAAGGGCATAAAAATAGAGAAATCTAATTCCAACCCCGATGAACCTTATATGTATCGTCAACCCCCGAAGTCCTTAAGTTGTAACAATGACCCGGGAACCTCTAAACCACCAGGTTTTTCTAAACCGTTGTGGAAAACGACAGTTAGTATTAGGGGAACATCATATATCCCTAGAAACTTGGCAAAACGAACCAAAACCGAAGAAGAAGAAATGAGCGAGTCGGAATAAGATAGTTGTATTCGTGTGGTGTAATATATGTAATATAGTGTGCTTATGCTTTATGATATATGTAAAAATTGCTTGTATTAATAAGTATTTTTTTATGAATCTAACTCTTGTCTATTTTACAGTTTAAAAACACAAAATGGATAGACAACCCAATATTTTAAGAGACCTACCCGGAGACATGATTGATGAAATCTTGTCTAGAGTCGGTCAGAATTCCTCGGCACAACTATTTAAGGCGAGATCAGTTTTTAAGACATTCGAAGAACGTTCCAAGAATGTCTTGGTTTATAAGAGACTTTCGTTTGAAAGATGGGGGATATCACATTGGGAAACCCATAAGTTACGATGTGTTTACTTTGACGCATATATTGCGGGGAACCCAAATGCTATTTTACGCAACGGGTTAAGAAATTATTTTGACTCAATATATCCGAATATTGGACTTCGTGATTTAGAAAAAGCGGCTATCATGCAACATAAAGAAGCATGTTATGCTTACGGATTAGTAATGTTCGCTTCTCACCAAAGTGAGAACAAGAACATCGTGCTACAACTATTAAAGAAAACGTTTCCACAAGTGACGGAGTCGGTAATTGGGGTAAGAAATGAGGTTTTTAGATTGTTACGGGACTGTTGGACATTACGTAACCCTCGTCCTTTTGACGAAGTTACAACACGCTGTCTTATCAACGGCCATAACGGTTATGTTCCACAAGACCAAGGATGGGAAGTAATCCTAGTAAAACCAGAATGCATGACTTGTTTCTGGACTTATGAATTACGTGTCTTTATTGCCTTTGCTGAACGACTTGTGTACTAGCTAGAATTATCTTCACAACTATCTTGTATCAAATTTATTGTGTGCTATATTTCATGCTTTATGTAAAATAAGCGGTATTGTAAGTTTGTAAAATATTGTATAAAAGTTTGAACGCGAAATATTATTATAATCAGTTTTTCATATAGAATTGTAGTAGTTGAATTGTATATTAGCTACTAAGTATGAACTTAACGGGTAGGTACTACCCGAATTTAAACTTATAAAACGCTAATATGAAGAAAAAGCTTTTATAAATGAGTTCATATTATGCTACGAAATACTATTAACTACTCTTAATATTCTGTATGATTAACTTGTTCCATTTGACTATTTTGAAGGAAATGGCACCGACTACTCGACACACCGTGAATATGAATGAAGAGGAATTCCGTACTTTTCTAGCTTCAAACATAGCCGCAGTACAGGCTGCGCTACATACCAACAATAACATTGGATCTAGCAGTACAGGAAATCGTGTAGGATGCACCTACAAAGAATTCACTGCCTGCAAACCTTTGGAATTTGATGGAACCGAAGGACCGATCGGATTGAAACGGTGGACCGAGAAGGTCGAATCGGTGTTTGCCATAAGTAAGTGTACTGAAGAGGACAAAGTGAAGTACGCTATGCATACCTACACAGGTTCTGCGTTAACATGGTGGAATACCTATCTAGAGCAAGTGGGACAAGACGATGCGTACGCACTACCGTGGTCAGCATTCAAGCACTTGATGAACGAGAAGTACCGTCCCAGAACCGAGGTCAATAAGCTCAAGACAGAACTTAGAGGGTTACGAACCCAAGGATTTGATATTACCACGTACGAAAGACGATTCACAGAATTGTGCCTATTGTGTCCGGGAGCATTCGAAGATGAGGAAGAGAAGATCGACGCGTTTGTGAAAGGATTACCGGAAAGAATCCAAGAAGATATAAGTTCACACGAGCCCGCCTCCATACAACAGGCATGTAGAATGGCTCACAAACTAGTGAACCAGATTGAAGAAAGAATTAAAGAACAGACTACTGAAGAGGCCAATGTGAAACAAGTCAAAAGAAAGTGGGAGGAAAACGGTGATAAGAATCACCAATACAACAACAACAGCAATTACAACAATAATCGCAACAATTATCCCAACAATCGCAACATCAATCGCAACTACAACAAACGGCCCAACAACAACAACAACAACAGCAACTACAACAATCATCCCAACAACAATAATAACCGCAACAACAACAACAATCAGAAGCAGCTATGCCAAAGGTGTGAAAAGTATCACTCGGGGTTCTGCACCAAATTTTGCAACAAGTGTAAAAGAAATGGTCATAGCGCGGCGAAGTGTGAGGTCTACGGACCAAGGGTTAATAGAACGAAAGGAACAAATGGTGTCGGAACGAGTAATGGCGGAGCAATTAGTGTCGGAGCAAGTTATGCCAATGTAGTTTGTTACAAATGTGGAAAACCGGGCCACATTATTAGAAATTGCCCGAACCAGGAGAACACGAATGGACAAGGCCGCGAAAGAGTTTTCAATATTAATGCGACAGAGGCACAGGAAGACCCGGAGCTTGTTACGGGTACGTTTCTTATTGACAATAAATCTGCTTACGTTTTATTTGATTCGGGTGCGGATAGAAGCTATATGAGTAGAGATTTTTGTGCTAAATTAAGTTGTCCATTGATGCCTTTGGATAGTAAATTTTTACTCGAATTAGCAAATGGTAAATTAATTTCAGCAGATAATATATGTCGGAATCTAGAAATTAAACTGGTTAGCGAAACATTTAAGATTGATTTGATACCAGTAGAGTTAGGGAGTTTTGATGTGATAATCGGTATGGACTGGTTGAAAGAAGTGAAAGCAGAGATCGTCTGTTACAAAAATGCAATTCGCATTATACGAGAAAAAGGAAAACCCTTAATGGTGTACGGAGAAAAGAGCAACACGAAGCTACATATTATTAGTAATTTGAAGGCACAAAAACTAATAAGAAAATGTTGCTATGCTGTTCTAGCACACGTCGAAAAAGTACAAACTGAAGAAAAGAGCATCAATGATGTTCCCATTGCAAAAGAATTTCCCGATGTATTTCCGAAAGAATTACCGGGATTACCCCCACATCGATTCGTTGAATTTCAAATAGATCTTGTACCAGGAGCTGCACCAATAGCTCGTGCTCCTTACAGACTCGCACCCAGCGAGATGAAAGAACTGCAAAGCCAATTACAAGAACTTTTAGAGCGTGGTTTCATTCGACCAAGCACATCACCATGGGGAGCTCCTGTTTTGTTTGTCAAGAAGAAAGATGGTACATTCAGGTTGTGTATCGACTACCGAGAGTTGAACAAACTTACCATCAAGAACCGCTACCCACTACCGAGAATCGACGACTTATTTGATCAACTACAAGGCTCGTCTGTTTATTCAAAGATTGACTTACGTTCCGGGTATCATCAAATGCGGGTGAAAGAAGATGATATTCCAAAGACTGCTTTCAGAACACGTTACGGTCATTACGAGTTTATGGTCATGCCGTTTGGTTTAACTAATGCACCAGCTGTATTCATGGACCTTATGAACCGAGTGTGTGGACCATACCTTGACAAGTTTGTCATTGTTTTCATTGATGACATACTTATTTACTCAAAGAATGACCAAGAACACGGTGAACATTTGAGAAAGGTGTTAGAAGTATTGAGGAAGGAAGAATTGTACACTAAGTTTTCAAAGTGTGCATTTTGGTTGGAAGAAGTTCAATTCCTCGGTCACATAGTGAACAAAGAAGGTATTAAGGTGGATCCGGCAAAGATAGAAACTGTTGAAAAGTGGGAAACCCCGAAAACTCCGAAACACATACGCTAGTTTTTAGGACTAGCTGGTTACTACAGAAGGTTCATCCAAGACTTTTCCAGAATAGCAAAACCCTTGACTGCATTAACGCATAAAGGGAAGAAATTTGAATGGAATGATGAACAAGAGAAAGCGTTTCAGTTATTGAAGAAAAAGCTAACTACGGCACCTATATTGTCATTGCCTGAAGGGAATGATGATTTTGTGATTTATTGTGACGCATCAAAGCAAGGTCTCGGTTGTGTATTAATGCAACGAACGAAGGTGATTGCTTATGCGTCTAGACAATTGAAGATTCACGAACAAAATTATACGACGCATGATTTGGAATTAGGCGCGGTTGTTTTTGCATTAAAGACTTGGAGACACTACTTATATGGGGTCAAAAGTATTATATATACCGACCACAAAAGTCTTCAACACATATTTAATCAGAAACAACTGAATATGAGGCAGCGTAGGTGGATTGAATTATTGAATGATTACGACTTTGAGATTCGTTACCACCCGGGGAAGGCAAATGTGGTAGCCGATGCCTTGAGCAGGAAGGACAGAGAACCCATTCGAGTAAAATCTATGAATATAATGATTCATAATAACCTTACTACTCAAATAAAGGAGGCGCAACAAGGAGTTTTAAAAGAGGGAAATTTAAAGGATGAAATACCCAAAGGATCGGAGAAACATCTTAATATTCGGGAAGACGGAACCCGGTATAGGGCTGAAAGGATTTGGGTACCAAAATTTGGAGATATGAGAGAAATGGTACTTAGAGAAGCTCATAAAACCAGATACTCAATACATCCTGGAACGGGGAAGATGTACAAGGATCTCAAGAAACATTTTTGGTGGCCGGGTATGAAAGCCGATGTTGCTAAATACGTAGGAGAATGTTTGACGTGTTCTAAGGTCAAAGCTGAGCATCAGAAACCATCAGGTCTACTTCAACAACCCGAAATCCCGGAATGGAAATGGGAAAACATTACCATGGATTTCATCACTAAATTGCCAAGGACTGCAAGTGGTTTTGATACTATTTGGGTAATAGTTGATCGTCTCACCAAATCAGCACACTTCCTGCCAATAAGAGAAGATGACAAGATGGAGAAGTTAGCACGACTGTATTTGAAGGAAGTCGTCTCCAGACATGGAATACCAATCTCTATTATCTCTGATAGGGATGGCAGATTTATTTCAAGATTCTGGCAGACATTACAGCAAGCATTAGGAACTCGTCTAGACATGAGTACTGCCTATCATCCACAAACTGATGGGCATAGCGAAAGGACGATACAAACGCTTGAAGACATGCTACGAGCATGTGTTATTGATTTCGGAAACAGTTGGGATCGACATCTACCGTTAGCAGAATTTTCCTACAACAATAGCTACCATTCAAGCATTGAGATGGCGCCGTTTGAAGCACTTTATGGTAGAAAATGCAGGTCTCCGATTTGTTGGAGTGAAGTGGGGGATAGACAGATTACGGGTCCGGAGATTATACAAGAAACTACCGAGAAGATCATCCAAATTCAACAACGGTTGAAAACCGCCCAAAGTCGACAAAAGAGCTACGCTGACATTAAAAGAAAAGATATAGAATTTGAAATTGGAGAGATGGTCATGCTTAAAGTTGCACCTTGGAAAGGCGTTGTTCGATTTGGTAAACGAGGGAAATTAAATCCAAGGTATATTGGACCATTCAAGATTATTGATCGTGTCGGACCAGTAGCTTACCGACTTGAGTTACCTCAACAACTCGCTGCTGTACATAACACTTTCCACTTCTCGAATTTGAAGAAATGTTTTGCTAAAGAAGATCTCACTATTCCGTTAGATGAAATCCAAATCAACGAAAAACTTCAATTCATCGAAGAACCCGTCGAAATAATGGATCGTGAGGTTAAAAGACTTAAGCAAAACAAGATACCAATTGTTAAGGTTCGATGGAATGCTCGTAGAGGACCCGAGTTCACCTGGGAGTGTGAAGATCAGATGAAGAAGAAATACCCACATCTATTTCCAGAAGATTCGTCAACACCTTCAACAACTTAAAATTTCGGGACGAAATTTATTTAACGGGTAGGTACTGTAGTGACCCGAACTTTTCCATGTTTATATATATTAATTGAGATTGATATTTACATGATTAAATGTTTCCAACATGTTAAGCAATCAAACTTGTTAAGACTTGATTAATTGAAATATGTTTCATATAGACAATTGACCACCCAAGTTGACCGGTGATTCACGAACGTTAAAACTTGTAAAAACTATACAATGACATATATATGGTTATATATATAGTTAACATGTTTTTATTATAAGTATGTATCTCATTAGGTATTTTAACAATGAGTTATATACATAAAAATGAGACTATTAATTTAAGAAACTCGAAAACGATATATATAACGATTATCGTTATAACAACGTCCTACTAGGTACATATGAATCATATTAAGATATTGATACACTTGGTTAATTATGTTAAATGATAAGTAAATATATTATTAAGTGTATTAACAATGAAATACATATGTAAAAATAAGACTACTAACTTAATGATTTCGAAACGAGACATATATGTAACGATTATCGTTGTAACGACATTTAACTGTATATACATCATACTAAGATATATTATATATCATAAT
This sequence comes from Rutidosis leptorrhynchoides, assembly GCF_046630445.1. Lineage (NCBI taxonomy): Eukaryota > Viridiplantae > Streptophyta > Magnoliopsida > Asterales > Asteraceae > Rutidosis > Rutidosis leptorrhynchoides. The sequence goes on along the minus strand of NC_092334.1, from coordinate 639,252,383 downwards.
ATCATGATAATATAATAATTTAACATCTCATTTGTTATAATAAACAATGGGTTAACAACATTCAACAAGATCGTTAACCTAAAGGTTTCAAAACAACATTTACATGTAATGACTAACGATGACTTAACGACTCAGTTAAAATGTATATACATGTAGTGTTTTAATATGTATTCATACACTTTTGAAAGACTTCAAGACACTTATCAAAATACTTCTACTTAACAAAAATGCTTACAATTACATCCTCGTTCAGTTTCATCAACAATTCTACTCGTATGCACCCGTATTCATACTCGTACAATACACAGCTTTTAGATGTATGTACTATTGGTATATACACTCCAATGATCAGTTCTTAGCAGCCCATGTGAGTCACCTAACACATGTGGGAACCATCATTTGGCAACTAGCATGAAATATCTCATAAAATTACAAAAATATGAGTAATCATTCATGACTTATTTACATGAAAACAAAATTACATATCCTTTATATCTAATCCATACACCAACGACCAAAAACACCTAAAACACTTTCATTCTTCAATTTTCTTCATCTAATTGATCTCTCTCAAGTTCTATCTTCAAGTTCTAAGTGTTCTTCATATATTTTACATGTTCTAGTTACATAAAATCAAGAATACTTTCAAGTTTGCTAGCTCACTTCCAATCTTGTAAGGTGATCATCCAACCTCAAGAAATCTTTGTTTCTTACAGTAGGTTATCATTCTAATATAAGGTAATAATCATATTCAAACTTTGGTTCAATTTCTATAACTATAACAATCTTATTTCAAGTGATGATCTTACTTGAACTTGTTTTCGTGTCATGATTCTGCTTCAAGAACTTCGAGCCATCCAAGGATCCGTTGAAGCTAGATCCATTTTTCTCTTTTCCAGTAGGTTTATCCAAGGAACTTAAGGTAGTAATGATGTTCATAACATCATTCGATTCATACATATAAAGCTATCTTTTTCGAAGGTTTAAACTTGTAATCACTAGAACATAGTTTAGTTAATTCTAAACTTGTTCGCAAACAAAAGTTAATCCTTCTAACTTGACTTTTAAAATCAACTAAACACATGTTCTATATCTATATGATATGCTAACTTAATGATTTAAAACCTGGAAACACGAAAACACCGTAAAACCGGATTTACGCCGTCGTAGTAACACCGCGGGCTGTTTTGGGTTAGTTAATTAAAAACTATGATAAACTTTGATTTAAAAGTTTTTATTCTGAAAAGATGATTTTTATTATGAACATGAAACTATATCCAAAAATTATGGTTAAACTCAAAGTGGAAGTATGTTTTCTAAAATGGTCATCTAGACGTCGTTCTTTCGACTGAAATGACTACCTTTACAAAAATGACTTGTAACTTATTTTTTAGACTATAAACCTATACTTTTTCTGTTTAGATTCATAAAATAGAGTTCAATATGAAACCATAGCAATTTGATTCACTCAAAACGGAATTAAAATGAAGAAGTTATGGGTAAAACAAGATTGGATAATTTTTCTCATTTTAGCTACGTGAAAATTGGTAACAAATCTATTCCAACCATAACTTAATCAACTTGTATTGTATATTATGTAATCTTGAGATACCATAGACACGTATACAATATTTCGACCTATCATGTCGACACATCTATATATATTTCGGAACAACCATAGACACTCTATATGTGAATGTTGGAGTTAGCTATACAGGGTTGAGGTTGATTCCAAAATATATATAGTTTGAGTTGTGATCAATACTGAGATACGTATACACTGGGTCGTGGATTGATTCAAGATAATATTTATCGATTTATTTCTGTACATCTAACTGTGGACAACCAGTTGTAGGTTACTAACGAGGACAGCTGACTTAATAAACTTAAAACATCAAAATATATTAAAAGTGTTGTAAATATATTTTGAACATACTTTGATATATATGTATATATTGTTATAGGTTCGTGAATCAACCAGTGGCCAAGTCTTACTTCCCGACGAAGTAAAAATCTGTGAAAGTGAGTTATAGTCCCACTTTTAAAATCTAATATTTTTGGGATGAGAATACATGCAGGTTTTATAAATGATTTACAAAATAGACACAAGTACGTGAAACTACATTCTATGGTTGAATTATCGAAATCGAATATGCCCCTTTTTATTAAGTCTGGTAATCTAAGAATTAGGGAACAGACACCCTAATTGACGCGAATCCTAAAGATAGATCTATTGGGCCTAACAAACCCCATCCAAAGTACCAGATGCTTTAGTACTTCGAAATTTATATCATATCCGAAGGGTGTCCCGGAATGATGGGGATATTCTTATATATGCATCTTGTTAATGTCGGTTACCAGTTGTTCACCATATGAATGATTTTTATCTCTATGTATGGGATGTGTATTGAAATATGAAATCTTGTGGTCTATTATTATGATTTGATATATATAGGTTAAACCTATAACTCACCAACATTTTTGTTGACGTTTTAAGCATGTTTATTCTCAGGTGATTATTAAGAGCTTCCGCTGTCGCATACTTAAATAAGGACGAGATTTGGAGTCCATGCTTGTATGATATTGTGTAAAAACTGCATTCAAGAAACTTATTTTGTTGTAACATATTTGTATTGTAAACCATTATGTAATGGTCGTGTGTAAACAGGATATTTTAGATTATCATTATTTGATAATCTACGTAAAGCTTCTTAAACCTTTATTGATGAAATAAAGGTTATGGTTTGTTTTAAAATGAATGCAGTCTTTGAAAAACGTCTCATATAGAGGTCAAAACCTCGCAACGAAATCAATTAATATGGAACGTTTTTAATCAATAAGAACGGGACATTTCAGTGACAATTGAAAGTTCATGAGAAGAATTATCCAGTGCATGATCTTGAAATGGCTGCAGTAGTGTTTGCTTTGAAACTGTGGAGACACTATTTGTATGGAACCCATTGTGTTATTTGTACAGATCATAAGAGTTTGCAATATATCTTCTCACAAAAAGAATTGAATATGCGTCAGAGACGGTGGCAAGAGTTGATCAAGGATTATGATTGTGAAATTAAATATCATCCGGGTAAGGCAAATGTGGTTGCAGATGCGCTAAGTCGTAAAAAGTCAAGTGAAAATGTGAAATTCCTTCGTTTGAATATAACTCCAGATTTGATTAACAGCTTAAGAACCGTTCAGGCCTGTGCTTTGGAGGACGAACATATTAAATCTGAACAAATGATCAAACGAAAAGTGGACTTAATTGATGACTCACGTGGACTAAAGACTTTGAACAATCGTGTTTGGGTGCCTAAGATTGGAGATTTGAGGGATTTAATTATGACAGAGGCTCACAAATCCAGATTGACAGTACATCCGGGTAGTAATAAGATGTATCATGATTTGAAAACAGTGTATTGGTGGCCGACAATGAAAACAGATATCGCTTGATATGTCGAAAAGTGTCATATTTGTGCTCAAGTGAAGGCAGAACACCAGAAATCTTATGGTTCGTTACATCAGTTACAGATTCCAGAGTGGAAATGGGAACATATAACGATGGATTTTGTGACCAAACTACCAAGAACTCAGAAACGACACGATATGATTTGGGTAATAATGGATCGTCAAGTGCTCATTTTCTTACTAATCGTGAGACAGCTTCGTTAAGTGAGTTAGCCGATTTGTATGTGAAAGAAATAGTTAGTCGACATGTTGTGCCGTTATCGATCATTTCAGACAGAGATTCCAGATTTGTGTCAAACTTTTGGAATAGTCTTCAACAGAATCTAGGTACACGTGTGAATTTAAGTACAGCTTATCATCCTCAGACAGATGGTCAGAGTGAAAGAACGATACAGACTTTGGAGGATATGTTAAGGGCTTGTGTGTTAGATGTAGTGACCCGAACTTTTACATGTTTATATATATTAATTGAGATTGATATTTACATGATTAAATGTTTCCAACATGTTAAGCAATCAAACTTGTTAAGACTTGATTAATTGAAATATGTTTCATATAGACAATTGACCACCCAAGTTGACCGGCGATTCACGAACGTTAAAACTTGTAAAAACGACTTGACGATATATATATGGATATACATATGGTTAACATGAGATTATGATAAGTAAGTATCTCCATAAGTATATTAACAATGAGTTATATACATATAAACAAGACTACTAACTTAAGGATTTCGAAACGAGACATATATGTAACGATTATCGTTGTAACGACATTTAAATATATATATATATCATATTAAGATATATTAATATATCATAATATCATGATAATATAATAATTTAACATCTCATTAGATATAATAAACAATGGGTTAACAACATTAATTGAGATCGTTAACTTAAAGGTTTCAAAACAACACTTACATGTAACGACTAACGATGACTTAACGACTCCGTTAAAATGTATATACATGTAGTGTATTTAGATGTATTAAAATACTTTTGGAAGACTTCAGGACATATATCAAAACACTCATACTTAACAAAAATGGTTACAGTTACTTTCCCATTCTTTTCTTTCATCAAGAATTCTAGTCGTATTCTTACCCGTATTATACACAGCTTCAAAACGTACTTACTATGGGTATATACCAATAGGAACTAGCATGGGATTCCACTCTTGATTATGTCATGTATGACTAATCAATTTTAACTTCTACCATGAGCTAGTCAACTAACTAGAACTCCTTTTAACCCCACTCACCACTCACCAATTAACACTCATCATTCACTCTATTTCACTTCCAAATCTCTTTCTAATTCTCTCTCAACACACCCACACTATTATGAACGTATTTTTCCAGTAGTTAATCATCATCTTCATCAAAAATCACTTCAAGAATCAAGATATAATCATCATAGGAAGAACACTTCAAGAATACTTCAAAAATCCCTTCAAGTTTACTAATTTACTTCCAAGCTTTCTAATCCATTCCAAGTAATCATCTAAGATCAAGAAACCTTTGTTATATACAGTAGGTTATCTTTCTTATTCAAGGTAATATTCATATTCAAACTTTGATTCAATTTCTATAACTAAAAACTATCTTAATTCGAGCAAAAATCTTACTTGAACTTGTTTTTGTGTCATGATCCTACTTCAAGAACTTTCAAGCCATCCAAGATCCTTTGAAGCTAGATCATTTCTTGTCACTTCCAGTAGGTTTACCTACTAAACTTGAGGTAGTAATGATGTTCATAACATCATTCGATTCATATATATAAAACTATCTTATTCGAAGGTTTAAACTCGTAATCACTAGAACATAGTTTAGTTAATTCTAAACTTGTTCGCAAACAAAAGTTAATCCTTCTAACTTGACTTTTAAAATCAACTAAACACATGTTCTATATCTATATGATATGCTAACTTAATGATTTAAAACCTGGAAACACGAAAAACACCGTAAAACCGGATTTACGCCGTCGTAGTAACACCGCGGGCTGTTTTGGGTTAGTTAATTAAAAACTATGATAAACTTTGATTTAAAAGTTGTTATTCTGAGAAAATGATTTTTATTATGAACATGAAACTATATCCAAAAATTATGGTTAAACTCAAAGTGGAAGTATGTTTTCTAAAATGGTCATCTAGACGTCGTTCTTTCGACTGAAATGACTACCTTTACAAAAACGACTTGTAACTTATTTTTCCGACTAGAAACCTATACTTTTTTTGTTTAGATTCATAAAATAGAGTTCAATATGAAACCATAGCAATTTGATTCACTCAAAACGGATTTAAAATGAAGAAGTTATGGGTAAAACAAGATTGGATAATTTTTCTCATTTTAGCTACGTGAAAATTGGTAACAAATCTATTCCAACCATAACTTAATCAACTTGTATTATATATTATGTAATCTTGAGATACCATAGACACGTATACAATGTTTCGACCTATCATGTCGACACATCTATATATATTTCGGAACAACCATAGACACTCTATATGTGAATGTTGGAGTTAGCTATACAGGGTTGAGGTTGATTCCAAAATATATATAGTTTGAGTTGTGATCAATACTGAGATACGTATACACTGGGTCGTGGATTGATTCAAGATAATATTTATCGATTTATTTCTGTACATCTAACTGTGGACAACTAGTTGTAGGTTACTAACGAGGACAGCTGACTTAATAAACTTAAAACATCAAAATATATTAAAAGTGTTGTAAATATATTTTGAACATACTTTGATATATATGTATATATTGTTATAGGTTCGTGAATCAACCAGTGGCCAAGTCTTACTTCCCGACGAAGTAAAAATCTGTGAAAGTGAGTTATAGTCCCACTTTTAAAATCTAATATTTTTGGGATGAGAATACATGCAGGTTTTATAAATGATTTACAAAATAGACACAAGTACGTGAAACTACATTCTATGGTTGAATTATCGAAATCGAATATGCCCCTTTTTATTAAGTCTGGTAATCTAAGAATTAGGGAACAGACACCCTAATTGACGCGAATCCTAAAGATAGATCTATTGGGCCTAACAAACCCCATCCAAAGTACCGGATGCTTTAGTACTTCGAAATTTATATCATATCCGAAGGGTGTCCCGGAATGATGGGGATATTCTTATATATGCATCTTGTTATTGTCGGTTACCAGGTGTTCACCATATGAATGATTTTTATCTCTATGTATGGGATGTGTATTGAAATATGAAATCTTGTGGTCTATTGTTACGATTTGATATATATAGGTTAAACCTATAACTCACCAACATTTTTGTTGACGTTTAAAGCATGTTTATTCTCAGGTGAATATTAAGAGCTTCCGCTGTTGCATACTAAAATAAGGACAAGATTTGGAGTCCATGCTTGTATGATATTGTGTAAAAACTGCATTCAAGAAACTTATTTTGTTGTAACATATTTGTATTGTAAACCATTATGTAATGGTCGTGTGTAAACAGGATATTTTAGATTATCATTATTTGATAATCTACGTAAAGCTTTTTAAACCTTTATTGATGAAATAAAGGTTATGGTTTGTTTTAAAATGAATGCAGTCTTTGAAAAACGTCTCATATAGAGGTCAAAACCTCGCAACGAGATCAATTAATATGGAACGTTTTTAATCAATAAGAACGGGACATTTCAGTTGGTATCAGAGCGTTGGTCTTAGAGAACCAGAAAATTTGCATTAGTGTGTCTTATCGAGTTTGTTAGGATGCATTAGTGAGTCTGGACTTCGACCGTGTTTTCTTTAAAAATGATTGCTTAACATTTTTGTTGGAAACTATATATTTTTAACATATGAATATTATGTGATATATTAATCTCTTAACGTGTTTGATATTATGTGATAGATGTCTACCTCTAGAACAAGTCCCATTGACTCACCTAATAATAATGAAGAGTCAAATGTAAATTGGAATGATTTTTGGACTGATTCACAAGTTCCCGAAGAGGAACCGGAAGAAGAGTCGGAACCGGAAGAAGAATCGGAACCGGAAGAAGAATCGGAACCGGTTGAAGAAATAGAACCGGTGGGGGAAATAATAAAACGGTTAAGTAAAAGAAAATCCTCAACCAACCGACCAAAGTTAATTATGGTCAATGGTGTTTCCGCCAAGGAAGCAAAATATTGGGAGGATTACCAATTCTCCGATGAATCGGATTCCGACGAGAATTCCGATGATGTTATAGAAATTACCCCAACTGAATTTAAAAAGGCAAAAGAAAATAATAAGGGAAAGGGCATAAAAATAGAGAAATCTAATTCCAACCCCGATGAACTTTATATGTATCGTCAACCCCCGAAGTCCTTAAGTTGTAACAATGACCCGGGAACCTCTAAACCACCAGGTTTTTCTAAACCAATGTGGAAAACGAACCAAAACCAAAGAAGAAGAAACAAGCGAGTCGGAATAAGATAGTTGTATTCGTGTAGTGTAATATATGTAATATAGTGTGCTTATGCTTTATGATATATGTAAAAATTGCTTGTATTAATAAGTATTTTTTATGAATCTAACTCTTGTCTATTTTACAGTATAAAAACACAAAATGGATAGACAACCCAATATTTTAAGAGACCTACCCGGAGACATGATTGATGAAATCTTGTCTAGAGTCGGTCAGAATTCCTCGGCACAACTATTTAAGGCGAGATCAGTTTGTAAGACATTCGAAGAACGTTCCAAGAATGATTTGGTTTATAAAAGGCTTTCGTTCGGAAGATGGGGGATATCACATTGGGAAATCCATAAGTTACGATGTGTTTACTTTGACGCATATATTGCGGGGAACCCAAATGCTATTTTACGCAACGGGTTAAGAAATTATTTTGACTCAGTATATCCAAATATAGGACTTCGTGATTTAGAAAAAGCGGCTAACATGCAACATAAAGAAGCATGTTATGCTTACGGGTTAGTAATGTTCGCTTCTCACCAAAGTGAGAACAAGAACATCGGGCTACAACTATTAAACAAAACGTTCCCTCAAGTGACGGAGTCGGTAATTGGGGTAAGAAATGAGGTTTTTAGGTTATTACGAGACTGTTGGTCATTACGTAACCCTCGTCCCTTTGACGACGTTACAACACGCTGTCTTATCAACGGCCATAACGGTTATGTTCCACAAGACCAAGGATGGGAAGTAATCCTAGTAAAACCAGAATGCATGACTTGTTTCTGGACGTATGAATTACGTGTCTTTATTGCCTTTGCTGAACGACTTGTGTACTAGCTAGAATTGTCTTCACAACTATCTTGTATCAAAGTTATTGTGTGCTATATTTCATGCTTTATGTAAAATAAGCGGTATTGTAAGTTTGTAAAATATTGTATAAAAGTTTGAACGCGAAATATTATTACAATCAGTTTTTCATATAGAATTGTAGTAGTTGAATTGTATATTAGCTACTAAGTATAAACTTAACGGGTAGGTACTACCCGAATTTAAACTTATAAAACGCTAATATGAAGAAAAAGCTTTTATAAATGAGTTCATATTATGCTACGAAATACTATTAACTACTCTTAATATTCTGTATGATTAACTTGTTCCATTTAACTATTTTGAAGGAAATGGCACCGGCTACTCGACACACCGTGAATATGAACGAAGAGGAATTCCGTACTTTTCTAGCCTCAAACATAGCCGCAGTACAGGCTGCGCTATATACCAACAATAACCTTGGATCTGGCAGTACAGGAAATCGTGTAGGATGCACCTACAAAGAATTCACTGCCTGCAAACCTTTGGAATTTGATGGAACCGAAGGACCGATCGGATTGAAACGGTGGACCGAGAAGGTTGAATCGGTGTTTGCCATAAGTAAGTGTACTGAAGAGGACAAAGTGAAGTACGCTACGCATACCTTTACAGGTTCTGCGTTAACATGGTGGAATACCTATCTAGAGCAAGTGGGACAAGATGATGCGTACGCACTACCGTGGTCAGCATTCAAGCACTTGATGAACGAGAAGTACCGTCCCAGAACCGAGGTCAATAAGCTCAAAACAGAACTTAGAGGGTTACGAACCCAAGGATTTGATATTACCACGTATGAAAGACGATTCACAGAATTGTGCCTATTGTGTCCGGGAGCATTCGAAGATGAGGAAGAGAAGATCGACGCGTTTGTGAAAGGATTACCAGAAAGAATCCAAGAAGATATAAGTTCACACGAGCCCGCCTCCATACAACAGGCATGTAGAATGGCTCACAAACTAGTGAACCAGATTGAAGAAAGAATTAAAGAACAGACTGCTGAAGAGGCCAATGTGAAGCAAGTCAAAAGAAAGTGGGAGGAAAACGGTGATAAGAATCACCAATACAACAACAACAGCAATTACAACAATAATCGCAACAATTATCCCAACAATCGCAACATCAATCGCAACTACAACAAACGGCCCAACAACAACAACAACAACAACAACAGCAACTACAACAATCATCCCAACAACAATAATAACCGCAACAACAACAACAATCAGAAGCAGCTATGCCAAAGGTGTGAAAAGAATCACTCGGGGTTCTGCACCAAATTTTGCAACAAGTGTAAAAGAAATGGTCATAGCGCGGCGAAGTGTGATGTCTACGGACCAGGGGTTAACAGAACGAAAGGAACAAATGGTGTCGGAACAAGTAATGGCGGAGCAAGTAGTGTCGGAGCAAGTTATGCCAATGTAGTTTGTTATAAATGTGGAAAACCAGGCCACATTATTAGAAATTGCCCGAACCAGGAGAACACGAATGGACAAGGCCGTGGAAGAGTTTTCAATATTAATGCGGTAGAGGCACAGGAAGACCCGGAGTTTGTTACGGGTACGTTTCTTATTGACAATAAATCTGCTTACGTTTTATTTGATTCGGGTGCGGATAGAAGCTATATGAGTAGAGATTTTTGTGCTAAATTAAGTTGTCCATTGACGCCTTTGGATAGTAAATTTTTACTCGAATTAGCAAATGGTAAATTAATTTCAGCAGATAATATATGTCGGAATCGAGAAATTAAACTGGTTAGCGAAACATTTAAGATTGATTTGATACCAGTAGAGTTAGGGAGTTTTGATGTGATAATCGGTATGGACTGGTTGAAAGAAGTGAAAGCAGAGATCGTTTGTTACAAAAATGCAATTCGCATTATACGAGAAAAAGGAAAACCCTTAATGGTGTACGGAGAAAAGGGCAACACGAAGCTACATCTTATTAGTAATTTGAAGGCACAAAAACTAATAAGAAAAGGTTGCTATGCTGTTCTAGCACACGTCGAGAAAGTACAAACTGAAGAAAAGAGCATCAATGATGTTCCCATTGCAAAAGAATTTCCCGATGTATTTCCGAAAGAATTACCGGGATTACCCCCACATCGATCCGTTGAATTTCAAATAGATCTTGTACCAGGAGCTGCACCAATAGCTCGTGCTCCTTACAGACTCGCACCCAGCGAGATGAAAGAACTGCAAAGCCAATTACAAGAACTTTTAGAGCGTGGTTTCATTCGACCAAGCACATCACCGTGGGGAGCTCCTGTTTTGTTTGTCAAGAAGAAAGATGGTACATTCAGGTTGTGTATCGACTACCGAGAGTTGAACAAACTTACCATCAAGAACCGCTACCCACTACCGAGAATCGACGACTTATTTGATCAACTACAAGGCTCGTCTGTTTATTCAAAGATTGACTTACGTTCCGGGTATCATCAAATGCGGGTGAAAGAAGATGATATTCCAAAGACTGCTTTCAGAACACGTTATGGTCATTACGAGTTTATGGTCATGCCGTTTGGTTTAACTAATGCACCAGCTGTGTTCATGGACCTTATGAACCGAGTGTGTGGACCATACCTTGACAAGTTTGTCATTGTTTTCATTGATGACATACTTATTTACTCAAAGAATGACCAAGAACACGGTGAACATTTGAGAAAGGTGTTAGAAGTATTGAGAAAGGAAGAATTGTACGCTAAGTTTTCAAAGTGTGCATTTTGGTTGGAAGAAGTTCAATTCCTCGGTCACATAGTGAACAAAGAAGGTATTAAGGTGGATCCGGCAAAGATAGAAACTGTTGAAAAGTGGGAAACCCCAAAAACTCCGAAACACATACGCCAGTTTTTAGGACTAGCTGGTTACTACAGAAGGTTCATCCAAGACTTTTCCAGAATAGCAAAACCCTTGACTGCATTAACGCATAAAGGGAAGAAATTTGAATGGAATGATGAACAAGAGAAAGCGTTTCAGTTATTGAAGAAAAAGCTAACTACGGCACCTATATTGTCATTGCCTGAAGGGAATGATGATTTTGTGATTTATTGTGATGCATCAAAGCAAGGTCTCGGTTGTGTATTAATGCAACGAACGAAGGTGATTGCTTATGCATCTAGACAATTGAAGATTCACGAGCAAAATTATACGACGCATGATTTGGAATTAGGCGCGGTTGTTTTTGCATTAAAGACTTGGAGGCACTACTTATATGGGGTCAAAAGTATTATATATACTGACCACAAAAGTCTTCAACACATATTTAATCAGAAACAACTGAATATGAGGCAGCGTAGGTGGATTGAATTGTTGAATGATTACGACTTTGAGATTCGTTACCACCCGGGGAAGGCAAATGTGGTAGCCGATGCCTTGAGCAGGAAGGACAGAGAACCCATTCGAGTAAAATCTATGAATATAATGATTCATAATAACATTACTACTCAAATAAAGGAGGCGCAACAAGGAGTTTTAAAAGAGGGAAATTTAAAGGATGAAATACCCAAAGGATCGGAGAAGCATCTTAATATTCGGGAAGACGGAACCCGGTATAGGGCTGAAAGGATTTGGGTACCAAAATTTGGAGATATGAGAGAAATGGTACTTAGAGAAGCTCATAAAACCAGATACTCAATACATCCTGGAACGGGGAAGATGTACAAGGATCTCAAGAAACATTTTTGGTGGCCGGGTATGAAAGCCGATGTTGCTAAATACGTAGGAGAATGTTTGACGTGTTCTAAGGTCAAAGCTGAGCATCAGAAACCATCAGGTCTACTTCAACAACCCGAAATCCCGGAATGGAAATGGGAAAACATTACCATGGATTTCATCACTAAATTGCCAAGGACTGCAAGTGGTTTTGATACTATTTGGGTAATAGTTGATCGTCTCACCAAATCAGCACACTTTCTGCCAAAAAGAGAAGATGACAAGATGGAGAAGTTAGCACGACTGTATTTGAAGGAAGTCGTCTCCAGACATGGAATACCAATCTCTATTATCTCTGATAGGGATGGCAGATTTATTTCAAGATTCTGGCAGACATTACAGCAAGCATTAGGAACTCGTTTAGACATGAGTACTGCCTATCATCCACAAACTGATGGGCAGAGCGAAAGGACGATACAAACGCTTGAAGACATGCTACGAGCATGTGTTATTGATTTCGGAAACAGTTGGGATCGACATCTACCGTTAGCGGAATTTTCCTACAACAACAGCTACCATTCAAGCATTGAGATGGCGCCGTTTGAAGCACTTTATGGTAGAAAGTGCAGATCTCCGATTTGTTGGAGTGAAGTGGGGGATAGACAGATTACGGGTCCGGAGATTATACAAGAAACTATCGAGAAGATCATCCAAATTCAACAACGGTTGAAAACCGCCCAAAGTCGACAAAAGAGCTACGCTGACATTAAAAGAAAAGATATAGAATTTGAAATTGGAGAGATGGTCATGCTTAAAGTTGCACCTTGGAAAGGCGTTGTTCGATTTGGTAAACGAGGGAAATTAAATCCAAGGTATATTGGACCATTCAAGATTATTGATCGTGTCGGACCAGTAGCTTACCGACTTGAGTTACCTCAACAACTCGCGGCTGTACATAACACTTTCCACGTCTCGAATTTGAAGAAATGTTTTGCTAAAGAAGATCTCACTATTCCATTAGATGAAATCCAAATCAATGAAAAACTTCAATTCATCGAAGAACCCGTCGAAATAATGGATCGTGAGGTTAAAAGACTTAAGCAAAACAAGATACCAATTGTTAAGGTTCGATGGAATGCTCGTAGAGGACCCGAGTTCACCTGGGAGCGTGAAGATCAGATGAAGAAGAAATACCCGCATCTATTTCCAGAAGATTCGTCAACACCTTCAACAGCTTAAAATTTCGGGACGAAATTTATTTAACGGGTAGGTACTGTAGTGACCCGAACTTTTACATGTTTATATATATTAATTGAGATCGATATTTACATGATTAAATGTTTCCAACATGTTAAGCAATCAAACTTGTTAAGACTTGATTAATTGAAATATGTTTCATATAGACAATTGACCACCCAAGTTGACCGGCGATTCACGAACGTTAAAACTTGTAAAAACGACTTGACGATATATATATGGATATACATATGGTTAACATGAGATTATGATAAGTAAGTATCTCCATAAGTATATTAACAATGAGTTATATACATATAAACAAGACTACTAACTTAAGGATTTCGAAACGAGACATATATGTAACGATTATCGTTGTAACGACATTTAAATATATATATATCATATTAAGATATATTAATATATCATAATATCATGATAATATAATAATTTAACATCTCATTAGATATAATAAACAATGGGTTAACAACATTAATTGAGATCGTTAACTTAAAGGTTTCAAAACAACACTTACATGTAACGACTAACGATGACTTAACGACTCCGTTAAAATGTATATACATGTAGTGTATTTAGATGTATTAAAATACTTTTGGAAGACTTCAGGACATATATCAAAACACTCATACTTAACAAAAATGGTTACAGTTACTTTCCCATTCTTTTCTTTCATCAAGAATTCTAGTCGTATTCTTACCCGTATTATACACAGCTTCAAAACGTACTTACTATGGGTATATACCAATAGGAACTAGCATGGGATTCCACTCTTGATTATGTCATGTATGACTAATCAATTTTAACTTCTACCATGAGCTAGTCAACTAACTAGAACTCCTTTTAACCCCACTCACCACTCACCAATTAACACTCATCATTCACTCTATTTCACTTCCAAATCTCTTTCTAATTCTCTCTCAACACACCCACACTATTATGAACGTATTTTTCCAGTAGTTAATCATCATCTTCATCAAAAATCACTTCAAGAATCAAGATATAATCATCATAGGAAGAACACTTCAAGAATACTTCAAAAATCCCTTCAAGTTTACTAATTTACTTCCAAGCTTTCTAATCCATTCCAAGTAATCATCTAAGATCAAGAAACCTTTGTTATATACAGTAGGTTATCTTTCTTATTCAAGGTAATATTCATATTCAAACTTTGATTCAATTTCTATAACTATAAACTATCTTAATTCGAGCAAAAATCTTACTCGAACTTGTTTTTGTGTCATGATCCTACTTCAAGAACTTTCAAGCCATCCAAGATCCTTTGAAGCTAGATCATTTCTTGTCACTTCCAGTAGGTTTACCTACTAAACTTGAGGTAGTAATGATTATCATAACATCATTCGATTCATATATATAAAACTATCTTATTCGAAGGTTTAAACTCGTAATCACTAGAACATAGTTTAGTTAATTCTAAACTTGTTCGCAAACAAAAGTTAATCCTTCTAACTTGACTTTTAAAATCAACTAAACACATGTTCTATATCTATATGATATGCTAACTTAATGATTTAAAACCTGGAAACACGAAAAACACCGTAAAACCGGATTTACGCCGTCGTAGTAACACCGCGGGCTGTTTTGGGTTAGTTAATTAAAAACTATGATAAACTTTGATTTAAAAGTTGTTATTCTTAGAAAATGATTTTTATTATGAACATGAAACTATATCCAAAAATTATGGTTAAACTCAAAGTGGAAGTATGTTTTCTAAAATGGTCATCTAGACGTCGTTCTTTCGACTGAAATGACTACCTTTACAAAAACGACTTGTAACTTATTTTTCCGACTAGAAACCTATACTTTTTTTGTTTAGATTCATAAAATAGAGTTCAATATGAAACCATAGCAATTTGATTCACTCAAAACGGATTTAAAATGAAGAAGTTATGGGTAAAACAAGATTGGATAATTTTTCTCATTTTAGCTACGTGAAAATTGGTAACAAATCTATTCCAACCATAACTTAATCAACTTGTATTATATATTATGTAATCTTGAGATACCATAGACACGTATACAATGTTTCGACCTATCATGTCGACACATCTATATATATTTCGGAACAACCATAGACACTCTATATGTGAATGTTGGAGTTAGCTATACAGGGTTGAGGTTGATTCCAAAATATATATAGTTTGAGTTGTGATCAATACTGAGATACGTATACACTGGGTCGTGGATTGATTCAAGATAATATTTATCGATTTATTTCTGTACATCTAACTGTGGACAACTAGTTGTAGGTTACTAACGAGGACAGCTGACTTAATAAACTTAAAACATCAAAATATATTAAAAGTGTTGTAAATATATTTTGAACATACTTTGATATATATGTATATATTGTTATAGGTTCGTGAATCAACCAGTGGCCAAGTCTTACTTCCCGACGAAGTAAAAATCTGTGAAAGTGAGTTATAGTCCCACTTTTAAAATCTAATATTTTTGGGATGAGAATACATGCAGGTTTTATAAATGATTTACAAAATAGACACAAGTACGTGAAACTACATTCTATGGTTGAATTATCGAAATCGAATATGCCCCTTTTTATTAAGTCTGGTAATCTAAGAATTAGGGAACAGACACCCTAATTGACGCGAATCCTAAAGATAGATCTATTGGGCCTAACAAACCCCATCCAAAGTACCGGATGCTTTAGTACTTCGAAATTTATATCATATCCGAAGGGTGTCCCGGAATGATGGGGATATTCTTATATATGCATCTTGTTATTGTCGGTTACCAGGTGTTCACCATATGAATGATTTTTATCTCTATGTATGGGATGTGTATTGAAATATGAAATCTTGTGGTCTATTGTTACGATTTGATATATATAGGTTAAACCTATAACTCACCAACATTTTTGTTGACGTTTAAAGCATGTTTATTCTCAGGTGAATATTAAGAGCTTCCGCTGTTGCATACTAAAATAAGGACAAGATTTGGAGTCCATGCTTGTATGATATTGTGTAAAAACTGCATTCAAGAAACTTATTTTGTTGTAACATATTTGTATTGTAAACCATTATGTAATGGTCGTGTGTAAACAGGATATTTTAGATTATCATTATTTGATAATCTACGTAAAGCTTTTTAAACCTTTATTGATGAAATAAAGGTTATGGTTTGTTTTAAAATGAATGCAGTCTTTGAAAAACGTCTCATATAGAGGTCAAAACCTCGCAACGAGATCAATTAATATGGAACGTTTTTAATCAATAAGAACGGGACATTTCATTAGAATACGGTGGTTCGTGGGATACACATTTACCATTGGTCGAATTCGCGTATAATAATTCATATCATTCGAGTATAGGGATGCCGCCCTATGAAATGTTGTACGGTCGTCATTACAGAACTCCGACTTGTTGGTTAGAAGCCGGGGAGAAACAGTTTGCAGGTCCCAAAATTGTTCAAATGACAGCTGAAAAAGTTGCAATAGCGAGAGAAAAGTTGAAAGCCGCTAGAGATAGGCAGAAAATGTATGATGATCCTCGTAGATGTCCGGTAACCTTTAATGTGGGTGAACGAGTGTATCTAAAAGTTTCGCCGTGGAAAGGGGTTATCAGATTCGGTAAACGTGGTAAGTTAGCACCAAGATTTATTGGTCCATTTCAGATCAGTGAAGTGTTGAATGATCATACTGTGGTGTTAGATCTTCCGCCAGAGTTAGCCGGTATTCATAATACATTTAACGTGTGTTATCTTCGTAAGTGTAAAGTCGATGATGAAACACAACTCCTTCCTTTAGAAGATTTAAGGGTCGATTTGAATAAGAAATTGGTGGAAGAGCCGGTCCGTGTAGTTGACCGAAAGGTGACTAAGTTGAGAAATAAAGTGATACCGATGGTGTTGATCGAGTGGAAACACAGTTTGGGTTCTAATCTTACGTGGGAAACGGAAGAGTTGATAAGAAACCGCTACCCTCATTTGTTTGACCAAGACCAGATTCCGAGGACGGAATCTCCTTAAGGGGGTGGATTTGTAACAGATTGAAACCCGGGCTAGTTGTAAGTGGACTATTTTTGCCCTTAGGGTTTGTGCTTAGTCTTAAGTGCTTTTATTTTAATTATTTTATTAGTGTTTTATTATAATTGTGTTGTGACCAGTTTGTGACAAGGGTCCCAGAACAGGTTTATTTATTTCAATTGGACCTCGTTTAGGTTACCTAATCTTGTGCGAAAGATATCAGATAACTGGTAAATACCCGTGTGTTGTACAGTGTGGGAATTAAACCCAATTAAGTGACTAGTGTACTTCTTTTTCTTCCCATTTCTAGAAAATTCACTAAAACACCGTACCTTCATCCCTCCCACCTAACCAAACCCTAATCCTTAAACATTGATCTTGAGCTCAAATTGGTGTTAGAATCGTGTTTGTTATCGTTTACTGAGTCTATCAAGGTAAGTAACATGTTTTTTTGTGTTCAATTCGTTGTTAAATTCAAGGTTTTGTGTGAGTTTTGTAAAAAGCTTGAATTTGTGTCAAAACAAGTGATTTAAGTGTTGTTATGGTCAAATTGTTGTGGGTTTTGAGTCTATAACAAGTAGTGAACAAGTTGTGGTCGATTTTGGTGTTTAAAACGAGCTCTAGATCGAGATTTAAGGATTTCATCGTGAAGTCCGTAGCCTTTGTTTAGTTTCTGAGGAAGATGAACACAGTCGGCCGACTGTCAGTCGACAGTCGACCGACTGAGGGTGAACCGACCGACTGGCGAGTGAACCAACCGACTGAGTTTGACTTTCGGCCGGTTGTGGATATAACAAATAAGTCGACCGATTGGGAAAGTAAGTCGACTGGTTGTATCAACAGTCGACCGACTGTCTACGTCAGTCGACCGGTTGAGGAGACAGTCGACCGACTGTGTGTCCAGGGCAGAATGCTTTACCAAAGTGCCTTTTTCTAGCCGTTATGCTGCCCGTTTGTATTTTGTTGTTCAGGATGTAAATTTTGAAAGTGCATAAGTGTTAGGTGGATTTTTAGCGGCGCTTTTTGTGACTGATTTTCTGTACTGTGCTGTTTTGTGTTAATGGACAGAAACTAACTTGATTTGCCTTATGTTCAGGTGATAAGGATAAGGAAGCCGCTCAGTGATTGATTATCTGAGCTAGTTGCTGGTATTCGGTGAGTGGGTCTGTCTCCGGATAGAGTTTAAGTAGCATATCATGCTACTGTGGTTGACCCTTTTACCATGCATAGTGTAGAGATTGCCATGTTAGAATAATATAATATGCCTGATGTTGTATGTGAATTATGTGTACACTGTGTGAATGGCACCAGTCGGGCCTAGGGAGACTGGGGACTCGAGACCGTGCCTAGGAGAGGTTAGAGTCCGTATGAGGTCAACCATGCCTAGGGGAGGTTGGGTCCATAGGTTACTGATTGTGGAGTATAGTGTGAATGATGCATCCCCTGCATCTGGATAACTATACTATGAATTGAGTAGCAGGGACTATCGGTAGACTCAGGTCCGATCAGCTGAGAGTCGTGTGCTCGTACAAGCCGCCGATCCTCGTATTGTCTTATTGTATGCTAGTTGGTAGTTAGCAAGTGTTGTTGTTAGTATATAGCTTGTGTGTGGCTTAAGCTATATTTGTTAGATAGATTCCATTCACTTAGCGGTGCGCTAATCCCCCACATGCTTCCCCCTTTGCAGGTTTAGGTACTGCTAGTCGGGATGGGTATTGATGCAGAAGACATGTTTGACAACCCTACTCTGATGTGGACTTTTGTTTAAATAACGTTTTGTAATAACGTAACACTGTTGTGTAAGCTTAAACATAATTATACTGTTTAATGTAATGACGTGACTTATATTGTGTTTATTATTAAAGTCTTCCGCTGTGTATTAAAAAAAAATGGCCAGTGTTACAATATCCGATCCATTGCCATCCCTAACCACAATCAATCCATCTCGTACATTAACCAAGGATAACTAATGTCATCCCGAGGTTGACCATATCATCATGATACAAACCCCTTCAACATCCCTAATGCCGGCTCCAGAATTGCCCCGTACCGAACACTAATATAGAGACTTCCAACAATACATCAAAGTACCGAATTGGACACTCCAGTGTACCCTGTAACGAGCACACCTAGAGGCCCCGCCTGCATCCCGGATGCATGACCTCAAACTTAGTGCATAATGTTAAGTAGGTAACCATTGTTCTGAGGACTCCTCCATAATCAAATAATATACCCAGCGTCCCGAACGCCCTAAACGCATACACATACATGTATATATTTATTGTACTTACCTTGGTTGAGAGATTATCAATACAAAGCACAATTAAGCAATAAGTCTATGCAAGACTTTCAACTTCAATAAAGCACGATCCATAATCAACTTCCAAGCAAATCAACCTAGCATACAAGCATGCACATATACACATCACATCACAACATAATCATCTTGTCTTTCAAGACCAACTATCTAGGGTTCATCACTTAACCCACAAAACCATTTTTACACTTAATTAATTAGTTTCAAGACTTTTATACATAAGTATTTCAAACCCATCACAATCCTTTCAATTCACTAATTTCTATTTAAAGGTTCTAATAAACATGGTTTACTCAAATTCTAACATAATAAGTTTATCAATTACATACAACTTCCATTTTACCCATGCTCATCTTCAGATTTTTTTTAACTATGAACCCTAACCCTTCAAATTAGGGTTAGATGTAGTTAGAAACTACATTTCTAACACTAACTAGAACATAACAACACATAAAATCAGAATAAATTGCAACAAAACTCATACCTTTAGTCTAGGGTTACAAAACCTCCAAAATCACCAAGAAGAAGAAGAAAAGATGATGAACAAGGAAAAATCAGATTTACCGGTATTAGTTTATTTTTAATTACTTTTTTATATTATCGTACTCCAATAAAAGAAATATATGTTATGCTTACACGAAATTTGAGCTACAACTTAAGTTTTTATTGTGGATATGTTTGCCAGTAATATATAAGTTTGTTCAGTTATCGCCATTTGTTAGCTTTAATAACAAGTTTTTACGGGTTAATGTTTGATGTTTTATCGATTATTTGTCAATTGAAGTTAAAATTTGATAGATATTTAGTTATATGTCTCCTTTGCTTCATTTGAGATTTTGACATAATGAAATTAGTTTGTAGCAAAAGCATATACTATAAAGATTACATAAAAAACTATTATTAACGATCAGTTTTAAAGCAACTTTTACGGGCTCATGTTTGGTTTTTTATTCGATTATCTGTCAATTGAAGTTAAAATGGTTTCAACAGATGGGCTCATAATTTTTTGCGTTAGTATTAATTACTACTGTTTTCGATATAAATATTATTAATAATAAAGAGATTTTTATTGTAATTGTATTATACATTTGATAAGTATCAATACTAACGTTATCGAATAAGAAGTTATACAACTGTCGTGCAACGCACGAGTTCATAAAACTAGTATATATATATATCTATCTATATATATATATATATATATATATATATATATATATACATACATACATATATATATACTAGGTTTTGAGCCAGTGCGTTACACGGGTGTGTAAAAAACTGTGCAAAAACATGTGATTTTCATTTCATATTGGTATGTAAATAGGGATATTGAAAAAAATAGTTAAAGTATAAGAATTATTTAAGAGCTCGTAATGTTAACAAATTTAAAAAATTCTTTTGAGTTTAAGAGCCTGTGGTATTGACAAATTTTAAAAGTGGTGTTAGTAACTTAATGTCTATAAATTTTTTTATTTCTCACCATTGATATCTTTTTAATTATATGTAAATTATATACTACGTAATATTTAAAGAAAATAATGATACATAATATACTCCTTAATAATTAATATATATATATATATATATATATATATATATATATATATATATATATATATATATATATATATATATATATATATATATATATATATATATATATATATATTGCATTAAGTTTCTATATTTGAATTGAAACTTAAGTCAACTCGATACAATAGAATTCCAACCCACATGAAAAATGCTTAATTATTATTATATTATATTATATTTTATATTATATTATACCTATATACTAAAAGGCGCTCTGAAATCTGTCGTTTCAGTTGTTTCGGATTGTCGTTTTGAGTTTACGTTCACACTACAACCGGTCCCTCAACTTTGGCTAAATTTACACAACGACCCTAAAGTTTATACTTTTTCAGGGGTAGAAAGTGTAAATATATAATTTTATTAAAATAAAGAAACTAATTCCACCAGACTTTTTAACGGGCCATATCTTCTCGCTCGGTGCGAGTTAAATTTTTTCGAGACCACCGTTCAACTCGAAATAATTTTACGGACACAACGTGCGCGAAACGGATATCGTTAAAAAAACGCTAAATATTTCGGGTTATATTTCATACATATACATACATGTACAACAAACAACCCAACCTATTAGATACATTAGGTACCAAACAACGTATATCCAAACCCGATCGCACATTGAATACAACCGCAGCAACACGCGATCGAATTTTTTTTGCCTAGTTTATAGTATTAGGTGGATATTTTTACCACCTTAATAACCCGTGTGAGACAAATCTCCCTAAATTAGGAAAATACATCTCAAACTTTTACAAATAACCTGTAATATATTTGGTTTGATTAAATTTATTCCACACGGCGTTATTATAAAATTAAATAAAAATATATGTAATATCTATAGAGCTTATCTATATATCTTTATATATATTAAATATTAGTTGTAATCTATACATATATATAAATCTATATGTATATATATTAAATTATAATTAATATTTATTTCAATTTAGTAAGAAAATGTCACATAAACAAGAATCTTTTTAGTTTATATATATTTATATATATATATATATATATATATATATATATATATATATATATATATATATATATATATATATATATATATATATATATATATATACACACACACACTAGTGAAATGACTCGTGGAATCACGGGTTTGTTTAAACGAAACAGTTTAATAATATGTTTTAGCTATTAAGTGAATGTAAATACTAAAGTCATTGTGCAGACATCCTATCAAGTAAATTAAAATTTCATATTGTTGTTTATTTACCAAGGAAAGGAAGAAGTTGTATTTTGATCATCTATAATGCCATTAGCTCTCCGATATAAGATCCTAGAAACCTTAGGCTTCTTGTATTCAGCCTTGCACAAATGCATGGTTCCTAAACATACCATTAAAGCTAGGAGTTAGGTTATGATCATACAACACAAGCGCGAAACCACAAACAAATTAAAACGCAAAGTTACGTCCATTATGTAAGCTATCTAGATCAGCTTAGTTTCAAACCATGGTTTCTTGATAAACTGTATACCAATGGGCAACCCGTCTTTGTCATACCCGACCCATCACAAATAATCAACCTTAAACCACTTGGTCCAAAATAAGTTAGCATGTGACAAATTAAACCCATTAGGGTTTTATTTATTTCTAACGCGTCATAAATCAGTTTATTTATTTAAATATACTAATTTGGAAATAGAATGTTTAAAATCTTGACAAGAAGTGCTTCTGGTCTACCTAACCCATCTCAATCAGTTTCAGCATGTATGAGAAATCAACCATTTTGACTCGACCAATTTTGACATGTCACTCATCCATCTATTTTAAACATCAACTGAATGTATTACAGGTAGAAGATGAAGTAAGGAGTTTTATGGCACACTATACCGGAACAGTCACAAAAGGAAATCCAAGAAAATTTCCAACTATTGAATATCGCACCAATGCAACTGAGAGAGAAACTTATGTAAGAAACCATAAAAAAATTTACTAACATGCCTTATAAGCAAAGTACTATATACCTCAATTAACATAGTCCAATTCACCAGTCTCTTGAAAATCGTCGTTTATTTCATTTGACGTTACACTACAAAGGACAACAAAGAAAATCAAATGCACGTCGATTCAATTATGGATTTTATTAATTTGTTATATAAGAGAGCAATTAGATTAGCATTGTTGTTTATGTAAGCATCACAGTTTATTCAAGGTGCAAGATGAAATGTCTCGTTCATATCGATTATAAACATTCCATATTAATTGATTTTGTTGTGAGGTTTTGACCTCTATATGAGACGTTTTTCAAAGACTGCATTCGATTTTAAAACAAACCATAACCTTTATTTTATCGATAAAGGTTTAAAAATATTACGACGATTATCAAATAATGATAATCTAAAATATAGCGTTTTCACACGATTATTACATAATGGTTTACAATAATATTACACATCAATTTAAGTCTTCGAATGCAGTTTTTAATCAATATTATACAAGCATGCTGACTCCAACTCTTGTCCATAAATTAGCATGCAACAGCGGAAGTTCTTAATAATCACCTGAGAATAAACATGCTTTAAACGTCAATAAAAATGTTGGTGAGTTATAGGTTTAATCAATATATTTATCAAATCATAATAATAGACCACAAGATTTTCATTTCTATTTTTCAATAACATGCAATCTGCATAAAAATCATTCATATGGTGAACACCTGGTAACCAAAATTAACAAGATGCATATAGAATATCCCCATCATTCCGGAACACCCATCGGACATGATAAAATCGAAGTACTAAAGCATTCCAAATTCCAGAATGGGGGTTGTTAGTTCCCGTAGATCTACCTTTAGGATTCGCGTCAATTAGGGGCCAGTTCCCTAATTCTTAGGCTACCAAGCTAAAAGGGGCATATTCGATTTCGATCATTCAACCATAAAATGTAGTTTCACGTACTTGTGTCTATTTTGTAAAACATTTATAAAACTGCATGTATTCTCATCCCAAAAATATTAGATTTTAAAAGTGCGACTATAACTCACTTTCACAGATTTTTTACTTTGCCGGAAATAAGACTTAGCCACTGGTCGATTCACGAACCTATAACAAATATGTACATAAATATCAAAGTATGTTCAAAATATATTTACAACATTTTTATTACGTTTTAATGATTTGAGTTTGTTAAGTCAGCAGTCCTCGTTAGTAACCTGCAACTAGTTGTCCACAGTTAGATGTACAGAAATAAAGCAATATATATTACCTCGAATCAATCCACGACCCAGTGTCTACAAGTCTCAGACTCGATCACAACTCAAATTATATATATTATTTTGGAATCAACCTCAACCCTGTATAGCTAACTCAAGCATTACTGCATATAGAGTGTCTATGGTTGTTCCGAAATATATATATAGATGGGTCGATATGATATGTAAAAACATTGTATTCATGTCTATGGTATCCCAAGATTACATAATATATGTTAGAATACATGTATAATACAATATAAGTTAGTTAAGTTATGGTTAGTCTAGATTTGTTACAAAATTTTCGTAGGTAAAACTAGCAAATTTATCCAATTTTGTTTTACCCGTCATTTCTTCGTTTCAAATCCGTTTTGAGTGATTCAAGTTTCTATGGTTTCATAATGAACTGAAATTTATGAAACTAAACAGAAAAAGTATAAGTTTATAGTCAAAAATGCAGGTTACAAGTCATTTTTTAAAGAGGTAGTCATTTTCGTCGAAAAAACGACATCTTGATGACCATATTGAAAAACATACTTCAACTTTGTGTTTAACCATGATTTTTGGATATAGTATCATATTCATATGAAATATTATTTTTCCAGAAAACAAACTTCCAATTCAAAGATTAAGATAGTTTTTATTTTTCTAACCCAAAACAGCCCCTGGTTTCACTACGACGGAGTATGTCCGGTTTTACGGTGTTTTTCGTGTTTTCAGGTTTTAAATCATTAAGTTATCATATCATATAGATATAGAACATGTGTTTAGTTGATTTTAAAAGTCAAGTTAGAAGGATTAACTTTTTTTGCGAACAAGTTTAGAATTAACTAAACTATGTTCTAGTGATTACATGTTCAAATCTTCGAATAAGATAGTTTTATATATATGAATCGAATGATGTTATGAACATCATTACTACCTCAAGTGTAGTAGGTAAACCTACTAGAAATGATAAAAAATAAACTTGAGCTTCAAAGGATCTTTGATGGCTTGAAAGTTCTTGAAGTAGAATCATGACACGAAAACAAGTTCAAGTAAGATTACTACTTGAATTAAGATAGTTATGTTTATAGAAATTGAACCAAAGCTTGAATATGAACCTTTGATTTAGAATGAAAACCTACTGATATTAACAAAACTTTCTTGATCTTGGATGATTACTTGGAATGGATTTGAAAGCATAGAAGTAATCTAGCAAGTTTGAAAGATTTATTGAAGTGTTCTTGAATGGTTGGTTTTATGATGATTAAAGCTTGTAATTGAAGATAAAAGATGGTGAAAATTCCTGGAGATGATCAAGTATGATGTTAGTATTATTTTGAGAGAGAATTTGGAGTGTAAGTATGAGAAAATGGAATGGAAAAATGAGGTGAAATCATAAAAATGTTTTTACTCATTATAAAAAAAGAAAAGATTCTTAAGTTTGTTTTCTTGCTAAATAATTCATGCTAGT
Source organism: Rutidosis leptorrhynchoides (assembly GCF_046630445.1). Lineage (NCBI taxonomy): Eukaryota > Viridiplantae > Streptophyta > Magnoliopsida > Asterales > Asteraceae > Rutidosis > Rutidosis leptorrhynchoides. The sequence goes on along the minus strand of NC_092334.1, from coordinate 639,226,126 downwards.
TGACAAATGGTTGGTTCCACATGTTCCTTAATCATTTAAGGCTGCTAAGGAGCAGATTTTTATGTGTATATACCAATAGTGTGTACATCTAGGAGCTGGGTATTGTACGAGTACGAATACGGTTCCATATGAGTAGAATTGTTGATGAAAATGAATGAGGATGTAATTGTAAGCATTTTTGTTAAGTAGAAGTACTTTGATATGTGTCTTGAAGTCTTTCAAAAGTGTACTAATACATCTAAATACACTACATGTATATACATTTTAAATGAGTCGTTAAGCCATCGTTAGTCGTTACATGTAAGTGTTGTTTTGAAACCTTTAAGTTAACGATCTTGTTAAATGTAATTAATTCATTGTTATTATACTTAAATGAGATGTTAAATTGTTATGTTAACATGATAACATGGTGTATGAATATATCTTAACATCATATATATATGTTAAAATACTATTACAACGATAATCGTTACATATATATATTGTTTCGAAATCCTTAAGTTAGTAGTCTCATCTTACTTGTATAATTCATTGTTAATACACTCAATGATATACTTAATTACCATTTTATCATGTTAAATATAGTATATCAATATCTTAATACAATACATATGTATTTAGTAAGACGTTGTTATAACGATAATCGTTATGTATATCGTTTCGAGCTTCATAATTCAATATTCTCATTTTTTATGTATATCACACATTGTTAATATACTTAGTGAGATAATTACTTATCATAATCTCATGTTAACCATATATATGTCCATATATATATATCATCCTATCATTTTTACAAGTTTTAACGTTCGTGAATCGCCGATCAACTTGGATGGTCAATTGTCTACATGAAACTCATTTCAAATAATCAAGTCTTAATAAGTTTGATTACTTAACATGTTGGAAGCATTTAATCATGCAAATATAGTTTTCATTTAATATATAATCATGGAATAATCGTGGAAAAGTTCGGGTCACTACAGTACATACCCGTTAAATAAATTTCGCCCTGAAATTTTAAGCGGTTGAAGGTGTTGACACATCTTCTGGAAATAAGTGCGGGTATTTCTTCTTTATCTGGTCTTCACATCCCCAGGTGAACTCGGGTCCTCTATGAGCATTCCATCGAACCTTAACTATTGGTATCTTATTTTGCTTAAGCCTTTTAACCTCACGATCCATTATTTCGACGGGTTCTTCGATGAATTGAAGTTTTTCATTGATTTGGATTTCATCTAGCAGAATAGTGAGATCTTCTTTAGCAAAACATTTCTTCAAATTCGAGACGTGGAAAGTGTTATGTACAGCCGCGAGTTGTTGAGGTAACTCAAGTCGGTAAGCTACTTGTAGTGACCCGAACTTTTCCATGTTTATATATATTAATTGAGATTGATATTTACATGATTAAATGTTTCCAACATGTTAAGCAATCAAACTTGTTAAGACTTGATTAATTGAAATATGTTTCATATAGACAATTGACCACCCAAGTTGACCGGTGATTCACGAACGTTAAAACTTGTAAAAACTATATGATGACATATATATGGATATATATATATATAGTTAACATGATACTATGATAAGTAAACATATCATTAAGTATATTAACAATGAACTACATATGTAAAAACCAGACTACTAACTTAATGATTTTTAAAAGAGACATATATGTAACGATTATCGTTGTAAAGACATTTAATGTATATATATCATATTAAGAGATATTCATACATGATAATATCATGATAATATAATAATTTAAAATCTCATTTGATATTATAAACATTGGGTTAACAACATTTAACAAGATCGTTAACCTAAAGGTTTCAAAACAACACTTACATGTAACGACTAACGATGACTTAACGACTCAGTTAAAATGTATATACATGTAGTGTTTTAATATGTATTTATACACTTTTGAAAGAATTCAATACACTTATCAAAATACTTCTACTTAACAAAAATGCTTACAATTACATCCTCGTTCAGTTTCATCAACAATTCTACTCGTATACAACCGTATTCGTACTCGTACAATACACAGCTTTTAGATGTATGTACTATTGGTATATATACTCTAATGATTAGCTCTTAGCAGCCCATGTGAGTCACCTAACACATGTGGGAACCATCATTTGGCAACTAGCATGAAATATCTCATAAAATTACAAAAATATGAGTAATCATTCATGACTTATTTACATGAAAACAAAATTACATATCCTTTATATCTAATCCATACACCAACGACCAAAAACACCTACAAACACTTTCATTCTTCAATTTTCCTCATCTAATTGATCTCTCTCAAGTTCTATCTTCAAGTTCTAAGTGTTCTTCATATATTCTACAAGTTCTAGTTACATAAAATCAAGAATACTTTCAAGTTTGCTAGCTCACTTCCAATCTTGTAAGGTGGTCATCCAATCTCAAGAAATCTTTGTTTCTTACAGTAGGTTATCATTCTAATACAAGGTAATAATCATATTCAAACTTTGGTTCAATTTCTATAACTATAACAATCTTATTTCAAGTGATGATCTTACTTGAACTTGTTTTCGTGTCATGATTCTGCTTCAAGAACTTCGAGCCATCCAAGGATCCGTTGAAGCTAGATCCATTTTTCTCTTTTCTAGTAGGTTTATCCAAGGAACTTAAGGTAGTAATGATGTTCATAACATCATTCGATTCATACATATAAAGCTATCTTATTCGAAGGTTTAAACTTGTAATCACTAGAACATAGTTTAGTTAATTCTAAACTTGTTCGCAAACAAAAGTTAATCCTTCTAACTTGACTTTTAAAATCAACTAAACACATGTTCTATATCTATATGATATGCTAACTTAATGATTTAAAACCTGGAAACACAAAAAACACCGTAAAACCGGATTTACGCCGTCGTAGTAACACCGCGGGCTGTTTTGGATTAGTTAATTAAAAACTCATGATAAACTTTGATTTAAAAGTTGTTATTCTGAGAAAATTATTTTTATTATGAACATGAAACTATATCCAAAAATTATGGTTAAACTCAAAGTGGAAGTATGTTTTCTAAAATGGTCATCTAGACGTCGTTCTTTCGACTGAAATGACTACCTTTACAAAAACGACTTGTAACTTATTTTTCCGACTATAAACCTATACTTTTTCTGTTTAGATTCATAAAATAGAGTTCAATATGAAACCATAGCAATTTGATTCACTCAAAACGGATTTTAAATGAAGAAGTTATGGGTAAAACAAGATTGGATAATTTTTCTCATTTTAGCTACGTGAAAATTGGTAACAAATCTATTCCAACCATAACTTAATCAACTTGTATTGTATATTATGTAATCTTGAGATACCATAGACACGTATACAATGTTTCGACCTATCATGTCGACACATCTATATATATTTCGGAACAACCATAGACACTCTATATGTGAATGTTGGAGTTAGCCATACAGGGTTGAGGTTGATTCCAAAATATATATAGTTTGAGTTGTGATCAATACTGAGATACGTATACACTGGGTCGTGGATTGATTCAAGATAATATTTATCGATTTATTTCTGTACATCTAACTGTGGACAACTAGTTGTAGGTTACTAACGAGGACAGCTGACTTAATAAAATTAAAACATCAAAATATATTAAAAGTGTTGTAAATATATTTTGAACATACTTTGATATATATGCAATATTGTTATAGGTTCGTGAATCAACCAGTGGCCAAGTCTTACTTCCCGACGAAGTAAAAATCTATGAAAGTGAGTTATAGTCCCACTTTTAAAATCTAATATTTTTGGGATGAGAATACATGCAGGTTTTATAAATGATTTACAAAATAGACACAAGTACGTGAAACTACATTCTATGGTTGAATTATCGAAATCAAATATGCCCCTTTTTATTAAGTCTGGTAATCTAAGAATTAGGGAACAGACACCCTAATTGACGCGAATCCTAAAGATAGATCTATTGGGCCTAACAAACCCCATCCAAAGTACCGGATGCTTTTGTACTTCGAAATTTATATCATATCCGAAGGGTGTCCCGGAATGATGGGGATATTCTTATATATGCATCTTGTTAATGTCGGTTACCAGGTGTTCACCATATGAATGATTTTTATCTCTATGTTTGGGATGTGTATTGAAATATGAAATCTTGTGGTCTATTATTATGATTTGATATATATAGTTTAAACCTATAACTCACCAACATTTTTGTTGACGTTTTAAGCATGATTATTCTCAGGTGATTATTAAGAGCTTCCGCTATCGCATACTTAAATAAGGACGAGATTTGGAGTCCATGCTTGTATGATATTGTGTAAAAACTGCATTCAAGAAACTTATTTTGTTGTAACATATTTGTATTGTAAACCATTATGTAATGGTCGTGTGTAAACAGGATATTTTAGATTATCATTATTTGATAATCTACGTAAAGCTTTTTAAACCTTTATTGATGAAATAAAGGTTATGGTTTATTTTAAAATGAATGCAGTCTTTGAAAAATGTCTCATATAGAGGTCAAAACCTCGCAACGAAATCAATTAATATGGAACGTTTTTAATCAATAAGAACGGGACATTTCAGTTGGTATCCGAGCGTTGGTCTTAGAGAACCAGAATTTTGCATTAGTGTGTCTTATCGAGTTTGTTAGGATGCATTAGTGAGTCTGGACTTCGACCGTGTTTACTTGAAAAATGATTGCTTAACAAATTTTGTTGGAAACTATATATTTTTAACATGTGAATATTATTTGATATATTAATCTCTTAACGCGTTTGATATTATGTGATAGATGTCTACCTCTAGAACAAGTCCCATTGGCTCACCTAATAATAATGAAGAGTCAAATGTAAATTGGAATGATTCGTGGACTGATTCACAAGTTCCCGAAGAGGAACCGGAAGAAGAGTCGGAACCGGAAGAAGAATCGGAACCGGAAGAAGAATCGGAACCGGATGAAGAAATAGAACCGGTGGGGGAAATAATAAAACGGTTAAGTAAAAGAAAATCCTCAACCAACCGACCAAGGTTAATTATGGTCAATGGTGTTTCCGCCAAGGAAGCAAAATATTGGGAGGATTACCAATTCTCTGATGAATTGGATTCCGACGAGAATTCCGATAATGTTATAGAAATTACCCCAACTGAATTTAAAAAGGCAAAAGAAAATAATAAGGGAAAGGGCAAAAAAAATAGAGAAATCTAATTCAAACCCCGATGAACTTTATATGTATCGTCAACCCCCGAAGTCCTTAAGTTGTAACAATGACCCGGGAACCTCTAAACCACCAGGTTTTTCTAAACCAATGTGGAAAACGACGGCTCGTATTAGGGGAACATCATATATCCCTAGAAATTTGGCAAAACGAACCAAAACCGAAGAAGAAGAAACAAGCGAGTCGGAATAAGATAGTTGTATTCGTGTGGTGTAATATATGTAATATAGTGTGCTTATGCTTTATGATATATGTAAAAATTGCTTGTATTAATAAGTATTTTTTTTTATGAATCTAACTCTTGTCTATTTTACAGTATAAAAACACAAAATGGATAGACAACCCAATATTTTAAGAGACCTACCCGGAGACATGATTGATGAAATCTTGTCTAGAGTCGGTCAGAATTCTTCGGCACAACTATTTAAGGCGAGATCAGTTTGTAAGACATTCGAAGAACGTTCCAAGAATGCCTTGGTTTATAAAAGGCTTTCGTTCGAAAGATGGGGGATATCACATTGGGAAATCCATAAGTTACGATGTGTTTACTTTGACGCATATATTGCGGGGAACCCAAATGCTATTTTACGCAATGGGTTAAGAAATTATTTTGACTCAATATATCCGAATATTGGACTTCGTGATTTAGAAAAAGTGGCTAACATGCAACATAAAGAAGCATGTTATGCTTACGGATTAGTAATGTTCGCTTCTCACCAAAGTGAGAACAAGAACATCGGGCTACAACTATTAAACAAAACGTTCCCACAAGTGACGGAGTCGGTAATTGGGGTAAGAAATGAGGTTTTTAGATTGTTACGGGACTGTTGGACATTACGTATATAACTTTTATAAATATCTAGAACCACTTTTGACAACTCATTACTTAACTAGTATGATAAAGATAACGATATTTATATTTTATTTTATTAAATATATATAATGATTTAAATTAATATTATATATATTTATAAGCGTATTATACGTATTATGTAGTTTTATACTTTTACTATACTTAAACTTTACCTTTACTTTATTTTTACTTTACTTTAACTTTAATAATTCACTTTAATAATTCATACTTTAATAATTCACTTTAATAATTCATACTTTAATAATTCACTTTAATAATTCATACTTTAATAATTCACTTTAATAATTTATACTTTAATAATTCACTTTAATAATTCAAAAATCTATTATAAATAGAATTCAATAGGTTTCATTATTTCATAGAAACTTGAAAATATTTTTCTCTAAACTCTCTCAATCGATTTACATATATATATATTTACTCCGTATTATTTCAAGATATTATTAGTATACATAAAATATTATGACGGAGTGCTGTCCGAGTGATTTCGAAATTGTTTTTTGAGTGGGATAGGATTAAGGAAATTATGGGTTATAGCTATGGAGGTGATTGAGTATGGTTCATGGGTATGCTCGTGAGGTCAATATAGTGTTTATCATTTCCATTGCGTCTACGTACCTTTCCTGCAATATTGAATCTCAATATTGATACGTGAGTACTCATAATTTAACTTTTACATACTAATAGTGTATCCCTGACTAGTGCTCGAGTATTTAGGATTATGCATACTTGTACTTTTGATATTGCCCTTAGACAGGTTAGGTTGAATCTTGAATTAGTTACACTTGCTGTTGAGATAAGGTATAAGATATGCATGTCCTTAGAAAGCTAGTGAAAAATTAAGAACTTTTCCTTTAGATATCGAATGGTTTCGATGAACGGATTAGAAGTTATAATCAATTGAATTTTCAATATTTTTATTAAAAATGATTATTATTATCGTCGTTCTAGTTTTATCTTATTATTATCATTATTATTATCTTTATCAATAAAAGGGATTTATCATTAAAAATTGTTATTTTTTTTATTACTATCGTTATTATCGTTAAAGTTATAATTAGTATTATTATTATTATCCAATTATTATTATTATTATTATTATTGGTATTATTATGATTATTATCATTATTAATATATATATATATCATTATTTAAAAATAGTTATTATTATTGTTATTATTATTATTACTATATTATCATTAAGATAATTATTAGTATTATCGTTAATAATGTTATAGTAACTATCATTATTAATATTAGTGTAATTAAAACAAATATTTGTAACACCTAATTATTTTGATTACTATTATTATCATTATTATGAACACGATATAAAAGACGATTAAAAGCTATTAAACGAAACGATTAGGAAATAATGGGTAAGAGTTTCATGATGAAATTAAAATATTATAAGATATTGATTTAGATAAAATTATCGTTCTTATTATTTTTATCATTACTATTATTATTAAAAGTATCGTTAGTATTAAAACTATCATTTTAACAAAAATTATCATTTTAATAGAAATGTCATTGTTACTATAAAATATCATTATTATTATTATTTTAAATAGAATTATTATTTTAAAGATAATATTAAAAATTATCGTAAATATTAAAGTTATCATAATTAGAATTATCGTTTTATCATAATATCATCTTAGTAATTATAAATATTGATATTTTTATAATAATAATTATTATTACAAAATAATACAACTTTTACTTACTATCATTATAGATATTATTTTATCAAATAAATATGTGATACAAACATATTTTACTACGTGTAATAACTTACTTTAATAATACATATCATATTATCTTTATGATATTAAATGAACCCTATAAATTTTATTACTTAAATATATATAAAAGTATATTTTATTATATAAATTTAATATAAATTATATTATTTACTCTAATAAATCTTTTAAAAATATTTAAAAATATAAAACGACGATATTTAAACTATATATTAATCATGTATAGATTTTTGGAAATTATTTTGAGTCAAATTTACTTTTGTTGACTTTTGCATATTAGTCTCGAGCATTAGAATTGTGGTACACTATGACTTGACCTAATTTGTTAGACAAATATTGACCAACACATAAATATATATAATTAATTTAGGTTCGTGAATCCGAGGCCAACCTTGCACTTGTTCAATGACGTTATATGTATTTTTACTACGAAATACAGTATGGTGAGTTTCATTTGCCTTTTTACCCTTTATATTTTTGGGACTGAGAATACATGCGCTTTTATAAATGTTTGACGAAATAGACACAAGTAATTGAAACTACATTCTATGGTTGAATTATCGAAATCGAATATGCCCCTTTTTATTAAAGTCTGGTAATCTAAGAATTAGGGAACAGACACCCTAATTGACGCGAATCCTAAAGATAGATCTATTGGGCCTAACAAACCCCATCCAAAGTACCGGATGCTTTAGTACTTCGAAATTTATATCATGTCCGAAGGAGGATCCCGGAATGATAGGGGATATTCTTATATGTATCTAGTTAATGTCGGTTGCCAGGTGTTCACCATATGAATGATTATTTTTGTCTCTATGCATGGGACGTATATTTATGAGAACTGGAAATGAAATTCTTGTGGTCTATTAAAATGATGGAAATAAATGATTATGATAAACTAATGAACTCACCAACCTTTTGGTTGACACTTTAAAGCATGTTTATTCTCAGGTGTTAAAGAAATCTTCCGCTGTGCATTTGCTCATTTTAAAGATATTACTTGGAGTCTTTCATAGCATATTTCGAAGAACGTTGCATTCGAGTCATTGAGTTCATCAAAGATTATTATTAAATCAATTTATAGTTGGATAGTGGATATTATGAAATGGTATGCATGCCTGTCAATTTTCAATGTAAAGAAAGATTGTCTTTTAAAAACGAATGCAATGTTTGTAAAATGTATCATATAAAGGTCAAATACCTCGCAATGTAATCAACTATTGTGAATCGTTTATAATGTATATGAACGGGTCCTTTCAGTTGGTATCAGAGCGGTGGTCTTAGCGAACCAGGTCTGCATTAGTGTGTCTAATTGATAAGTCGATAGGATGCATTAGTGAGTCTGGACTTCGACCGTGTCTGCATGTCAAAAGTTTTGCTTATCATTTTGTGTCGAAAATTAACTACTTATCATCCTCAGGAAATTACCTGCTTATCATTTTTAGTCTAAGACACGTCTTGCTGCATTGATTGCATGAATAGTGTATAGACAAAAATTCATATCTTAGCATATCTACTAAATCATATCTTATCGTATCTGTTACTTTAAACTTTGCCTGACATATCCCGCAAAGTCCTCCGTAATCTACAAAATCTTTTGATCTATATATATATATATATATATATATATATATATATATATATATATATATATATATATATATATATATATATATATATATATATATATATATATATATATATTCTATGTAATTAGAATACCATTCGATAGCCGGAAAATCATTTCATATCGAAAAACCCTTTATTCAATCGTACGAAATGGAATTCGTCATTAGTTCAAGTTCCTCAGATTATGAAATGGAATCCCACTCAAGCTCCGAAAGCAGTGTGACCGGAATGGATCAACCAATCAGTCATCACCTATTCTGGATGAATTGGGGATGGGTTCGTAGCCTCCTCAATCATTGGAGACAAGAAGAAGGTGATCCCTTCCATCCACCACATTGTCCTCTTGACGAATAACCTGAAGCACTTACCGGCGAACCTGTCCGAAACACTATTTTCTCTCTCATTTCCAGAGTATCTCGTCACGATTATATACTACATCAAATTCTAGATTTTATTTATCCGCTTGTCCGAACCGACAATCATCCCGGTGTAATAGAAGAAGTCAACGAGCTTCGCGCTCGGGTAGTGGCTTTGGAGAATATGGTGCAAAGGTTACAAACACCAGCAGCAGCACCAGCAGCATAATCAGTACCACCAACATCAACGTCAACAGTACCATACCACCCCCAACCACAACCGCGTCGTAAACCTCAACTCCACAATCTGTCCCACGAGTATCAAGGTCATACGTCCTATAAATAACATGGAAAACCAACAACAACAAACGATGAAGTATTAATTCATGACTTCATCGGAGAAATATTTTACGGTGATTATGTAATCTCTAAAATTTTAGAGATTACTTATTCTAGATCTAACCATAAATCAGATGAGTGGACCGAAATGATAAAAGAAATCCTGACCAGAATGGTGCACGATTTACAAACTAGACTTGTTTTACCAACAGCATCAACAGTACCGCCAGCATCACCAGCATCGTCAGTGTTGTCAGCATCAGCATTAGCAGCACCTATAACCTCACAAGCTCCGTCAGTTCAAGAATCACCGCGGACATCATTATGAATCAACAACGAGTATATTGTATCAACGAGTTATGAAGAATTAACTCATTTCCACTGAAGGATTTATATGTATATCTTATATATAAATCTTTAAACCATAATAAATCTTTCCGTACTAAGCTATTATGTGTGAATCTTAACTACTCGGTTAATTCATATTACTAAATGCAATAATGCACGTCCTTCGTCCGCAACTTAACTATCGTTAACTACAACCTCTGTCTCAATTCAATAAATTCCAATTCATAATAAATCAAGTGTATTATTCAAATATATGTTGATTTTACACTTTCGTCATCAATGTACTCGAAACTTTTCAGATAACATCATTCGTACTTTGCGAAGTTCACAAGAATTTAATGAAAACCAACATCATGCCCCAACAAATAACGAAGTATTGATTCATAATTTCAATATTATTGAAGTAATACTTATGTAATCTCTAAAGCCTTTAAGGGATTATTCAATTCTAGTTTCAACCGTAAATTAAATGAGTTTAATTTAATATTAACTCATTAAATCGATATTACATCTGAAGAAAATATACATACATATATATATATATATACATACATACATATATATACATACATACATATATATATATATATATATATATATATATATATATATATATATATACATATACATATATATATATATATATATATTTTTTCAAAAAGACTGTAATAAAAATTCTTTTGTACAAAATATTAATTGTGAAATATTTTTTTTAACGGGTAGGTAATACCCGAGAGATATATAAATTCACAATTAATATGTTACATTCTTCGAATCTGATTCAGCAATCATCAACTATACTCACTATTTTCTCAAACAATATATATTCTTTTATAGAAATCAAAACAACCATACTCATTCAAAATTTAATTGCATATTCTGATTTTGAAATCTCAGAATTCAACTCAAGATATGACCGAAATCATCACTCTTAGATCCTTACATCTTTCACAAGCTATACTTTGACTTCAAAACTGTGTTAGAACATCATATGTATAATAACGATTACAATCTGTGTTCAAAACCCTTCGAAATTCCTGAAGACACTTCAAATAATAAACAATCGATATGATGATCCAACCACATATTAACCACAGTCTTGCATCTGAAAAGCTCTCGAAACCAGAGTCATAATTTAACATGTATCCATGTCAGACCCTTTGGCATTTATTAGCAAAAATAACTTTGCGATTCCTTTTCAAATTAGTCAGTTTTGTCACAGCTTTAGCAAGTCAACTTCGACTTTTCAGTTGAAACAGTCTTATTATAACCTTGATATAGACGTTGCCCTTTCGTCAACGTTACCGGAGAACCTTTTATGTCTCACAACATTAAAAATAAACTTACCAACAACTTCACTGATCTTTGACTTTCCGAAAAGTCATTATATTTATCGAAACCCCATCATTTACTCATCCGCATCTTGTAACAACAATTGTCATGCCAATTACTGGGAATCAGCAATTAGTATTTTGAAATCTTGCAGCATGTCTCTGCCAACAGTTATAGGTGTATATATAACGTCTATCTCCTAGACTTATATACTTTGAATGTGAAGTTTCTGAAAAACACCCTAAACTGCGAACTAGTTCTCCGAAGTTTGGAAAATGCTGATGAAGCAGCAAAAACTGTAAACGAAATTAACAGTCAAAAGTTTGATAATAAAGGATAGTGTGTTGGAAAAGCTTAGAAAAAGAGAAGGTTTGGAACTGGAAAACGGATTAAGCAAACCATGAAGGAGGCTATGGACAAATTACAAAGACTAAACCTGCCTTCAAAGAATCCAAATGATTCAGTGTCTGCTAAAATTATTATCAAATACCTTACTCCTGACTCTAAACCCTTGTGAATAATATTCTTCATCATCCTCTGATCTTAGATATTCTAAAATATCATCATATCTTTCATTATAAATATCCTCCATATTTCTGAAGATATTTTCTTAATTTTTCTTATTTGAAATCATTTACCTCTTCGCGCTATCTGTATTACATCATAAAAGAAACTATTTTAGTTTCTAAATTCTGAAACATTCAAGTTTAAAATAGGAATATTTTGAAGTAGTGTTGGGAACTGAAGCATGAATTAGTATAATATAATGACACTTGATCAACGTGATTATATTACAGTAAGTCATGCTGAGTTTCTAAATGGAACGTGATGATTCACAGATCATAACATCATCATGTGCCATGTTATACGACTCTTGTATTCTATTTAACCTCTAAAATATCAAGAAAATATTTCTTGATGATTCGGCCTTTTCCAAGGTATTCTAGTAATTTGACAAGTCAAGATCGTGCCATCACAATTTCCTTCCTAGAACATTAACAATGTTCATTTCAAAATTCATATCTGTGAATTCTGGACCATTACAAGCGGTGCTTAATCGCAAGAAGAAGAAACGAAAGGACAAAACTCCGAAATAAAAATTGGGGTATAAATTACAGCAAATAAAAGAGAGCATTAATTGTGAATGATAATGATTATAGAAGACAGAAGCAGAGACTTTGAAATATAAGGGAACATATAAAGCCCAACGATAAACCATAAATTATAAACCATATATATCGATGCATAAAGCAATATAAAGACACGGGAGAACTAGAAACACTATAAACCCAAGAGTATAGTAGAAGTAAATAGAGTCTTCCAGCGGTAGATGAAAAAGAAGAATGACCGATATGAAAGTTTGAAGTATATCGAGAATCAGAACTGGATGGAGCATATTGATGAATACTTTAAAATATGAGTTGAGGGGGAAAGAATAGAAGGTGATGAAACATGACTAGGAACTTAGAAATCAACAGATTTAACTCACACAATGGCGGAATAAGTGAATCAAATCCTCTAGTGAATAGGTTAAGTTTTTTTTTTTTTGATTAATTTAGTCAAACCACAGCTAAATCAAGTGTGATTAGATCAACACCTAGAGCTATTATTCACCACCTGGGTGATTTGGACTGAGAGAGAATCGGAGGAGCTCACTAGATCTGAGTGTGTGTAACAAATGAGAGGCTTAACCTAAAATGAAGAACATAAGACTTTATATACCCCTGCTGTTGACTCACCCATATGATTCATTCATCACATGTACGAGTTGGCTTCATCAGCCGTACGGGTGATCACTCACTCGTGTCTTCTTATTTAGGTTGTAATTGTGACTTAGCTCAGCATCAACCATGCGAATGAGCCTGTCAGCCATACTAGTGAGGCTTCACTCGTATGTCTGACTAAGTCTAACGTAGTCAAACATCTAAATCTCGTTCCTGCAGTTCCTGTAACCACATACAAACACGGATAGTATAATAACGAGCAATCATGGTGGCCTGTAAACTGTTGTACCTGCAATGGACGTGGGTAGATGTCTAGGGACTTGCATGAAATGCATCAACAGAAGGTGTGAGTTGTAAGGAAATGAAGGAGATGAATTTATAAGAAAATCTCCGATAGAACAATTAAAATGGACGATCGCATTTAAAGTGGATCCTAATTCCCTTGATTACCGGAGAGTCAAATCTTATTAAGAAGATTTTCTTCAAATCCCTTGAAATCTGGGAATCAATCATATCTACGTCAAATGATAAGATGAATCTACACTTACTCATTTCACTCTTCTATGTTAGCTTCATTCGTACTCTTCATATAAATGGATTGTTTATCCAAATTATTCGCTGATAATAAAACTCTAATTTTCAGCCCGTATGCATCATGAAAACATACTTATTATCATTCACGACCTTTCCACTCAAATTTCGGGACGAAATTTCTTTAACGGGTAGGTACTGTGACAACCCGGAAATTTCCAACCAAATTTAAACTTTAATCTTTATATGTTTCCGACACGATAAGCAATATTTGTTAAGTTAAATTTCAAGAATTTTAAACTATGTTCATACATTCATTCAACCTCGACCAAGTTCCAACGATTCACGAACCATTAAACGAATATGATTATATATGTATATGTGTATATATATTATAACTTGAAACGTAAACAAAATATTAGATTAAATACTTTATATGATTGTATCTGTTTCAAAATGTTTATCAATGGAATTAGAAGATAAGATCAAATGATTGAATTATCAGATATATTGAATTATGATTACAAGTCTCTGTTGAAAGGCCCACGTTGATTTGAGAAATCTTTCTATTTTAACAATATTCGAAAAATGGTAAAGTGATTTATAAATAAGAACAAATTGTTAATCATTGAGAACTAGACAAAGGATAGTGGAAGATTGAATCTCATAAAGACTCGATTGATCTATTTAGTTTCAAACGTACAAAAACGTTTTCAGTTTAAAAAGAACTTTATTATTAAAACGTATATAACTTTTATAAATATCTAGAACCACTTTTGACAACTCATTACTTAACTAGTATGATAAAGATAACGATATTTATATTTTATTTTATTAAATATATATAATGATTTAAATTAATATTATATATATTTATAAGCGTATTATACGTATTATGTAGTTTTATACTTTTACTATACTTAAACTTTACCTTTACTTTATTTTTACTTTACTTTAACTTTAATAATTCACTTTAATAATTCATACTTTAATAATTCACTTTAATAATTCATACTTTAATAATTCACTTTAATAATTCATACTTTAATAATTCACTTTAATAATTTATACTTTAATAATTCACTTTAATAATTCAAAAATCTATTATAAATAGAATTCAATAGGTTTCATTATTTCATAGAAACTTGAAAATATTTTTCTCTAAACTCTCTCAATCGATTTACATATATATATTTACTCCGTATTATTTCAAGATATTATTAGTATACATAAAATATTATGACGGAGTGCTGTCCGAGTGATTTCAAAATTGTTTTTTGAGTGGGATAGGATTAAGGAAATTATGGGTTATAGCTATGGAGGTGATTGAATATGGTTCATGGGTATGCTCGTGAGGTCAATATAGTGTTTATCATTTCCGTTGCGTCTACGTACCTTTCCTGCAATATTGAATCTCAATATTGATACGTGAGTACTCATAATTTAACTTTTACATACTAATAGTGTATCCCTGACTAGTGCTCGAGTATTTAGGATTATGCATGCTTGTACTTTTGATATTGCCCTTAGACAGGTTAGGTTGAATCTTGAATTAGTTACACTTGCTGTTGAGATAAGGTATAAGATATGTATGTCCTTAGAAAGCTAGCGAAAAATTAAGAACTTTTCCTTTAGATATCGAATGGCTTCGATGAACGGATTAGAAGTTATAATCAATTGAATTTTCAATATTTTTATTAAAAATGATTATTATTATCGTCGTTCTAGTTTTATCTTATTATTATCATTATTATTATCTTTATCAATAAAAGGGATTTATCATTAAAAATTGTTATTTTTTTTATTACTATCGTTATTATCGTTAAAGTTATAATTAGTATTATTATTATTATCCAATTATTATTATTATTATTATTATTGGTATTATTATGATTATTATCATTATTAATATATATATATATCATTATTTAAAAATAGTTATTATTATTGTTATTATTATTATTACTATATTATCATTAAGATAATTATTAGTATTATCGTTAATAATGTTATAGTAACTATCATTATTAATATTAGTGTAATTAAAACAAATATTTGTAACACCTAATTATTTTGATTACTATTATTATCATTATTATGAACACGATATAAAAGACGATTAAAAGCTATTAAACGAAACGATTAGGAAATAATGGGTAAGAGTTTCATGATGAAATTAAAATATTATAAGATATTGATTTAGATAAAATTATCGTTCTTATTATTTTTATCATTACTATTATTATTAAAAGTATCGTTAGTATTAAAACTATCATTTTAACAAAAATTATCATTTTAATAGAAATGTCATTGTTACTATAAAATATCATTATTATTATTATTTTAAATAGAATTATTATTTTAAAGATAATATTAAAAATTATCGTAAATATTAAAGTTATCATAATTAGAATTATCGTTTTATCATAATATCATCTTAGTAATTATAAATATTGATATTTTTATAATAATAATTATTATTACAAAATAATACAACTTTTACTTACTATCATTATAGATATTATTTTATCAAATAAATATGTGATACAAACATATTTTACTACGTGTAATAACTTACTTTAATAATACATATCATATTATCTTTATGATATTAAATGAACCCTATAAATTTTATTACTTAAATATATATAAAAGTATATTTTATTATATAAATTTAATATAAATTATATTATTTACTCTAATAAATCTTTTAAAAATATTTAAAAATATAAAACGACGATATTTAAACTATATATTAATCATGTATAGATTTTTGGAAATTATTTTGAGTCAAATTTACTTTTGTTGACTTTTGCATATTAGTCTCGAGCATTAGAATTGTGGTACACTATGACTTGACCTAATTTGTTAGACAAATATTGACCAACACATAAATATATATAATTAATTTAGGTTCGTGAATCCGAGGCCAACCTTGCACTTGTTCAATGACGTTATATGTATTTTTACTACGAAATACAGTATGGTGAGTTTCATTTGCCTTTTTACCCTTTATATTTTTGGGACTGAGAATACATGCGCTTTTATAAATGTTTGACGAAATAGACACAAGTAATTGAAACTACATTCTATGGTTGAATTATCGAAATCGAATATGCCCCTTTTTATTAAAGTCTGGTAATCTAAGAATTAGGGAACAGACACCCTAATTGACGCGAATCCTAAAGATAGATCTATTGGGCCTAACAAACCCCATCCAAAGTACCGGATGCTTTAGTACTTCGAAATTTATATCATGTCCGAAGGAGGATCCCGGAATGATAGGGGATATTCTTATATGTATCTAGTTAATGTCGGTTGCCAGGTGTTCACCATATGAATGATTATTTTTGTCTCTATGCATGGGACGTATATTTATGAGAACTGGAAATGAAATTCTTGTGGTCTATTAAAATGATGGAAATAAATGATTATGATAAACTAATGAACTCACCAACCTTTTGGTTGACACTTTAAAGCATGTTTATTCTCAGGTGTTAAAGAAATCTTCCGCTGTGCATTTGCTCATTTTAAAGATATTACTTGGAGTCTTTCATAGCATATTTCGAAGAACGTTGCATTCGAGTCATTGAGTTCATCAAAGATTATTATTAAATCAATTTATAGTTGGATAGTGGATATTATGAAATGGTATGCATGCCTGTCAATTTTCAATGTAAAGAAAGATTGTCTTTTAAAAACGAATGCAATGTTTGTAAAATGTATCATATAAAGGTCAAATACCTCGCAATGTAATCAACTATTGTGAATCGTTTATAATGTATATGAACGGGTCCTTTCAAGGAAATCGTGTAGGATGCACCTACAAAGAATTCACTGCCTGCAAACCTTTGGAATTTGATGGAACCGAAGGACCGATCGGATTGAAACAGTGGACCGAGAAGGTCGAATCGGTGTTTGCCATAAGTAAGTGTACTGAAGAGGACAAAGTGAAGTACGCTACGTATACCTTCACAGGTTCTGCGTTAACATGGTGGAATACCTATCTAGAGCAAGTGGGACAAGACTATGCGTACGCACTACCGTGGTCAGCATTCAAGCACTTGATGAACGAGAAGTACCGTCCCAGAACCGAGGTCAATAAGCTCAAGACAGAACTTAGAGGGTTACGAACCCAAGGATTTGATATTACCACGTACGAAAGACGATTCACAGAATTGTGCCTATTGTGTCCGGGAGCATTCGAAGATGAGGAAGAGAAGATCGACGCGTTTGTGAAAGGATTACCGGAAAGAATCCAAGAAGATATAAGTTCACACGAGCCCGCCTCCATACAACAGGCATGTAGAATGGCTCACAAACTAGTGAACCAGATTGAAGAAAGAATCAAAGAACAGACTGCTGAAGAGGCCAATGTGAAGCAAGTCAAAAGAAAGTGGGAGGAAAACGGTGATAAGAATCACCAATACAACAACAACAGCAATTACAACAATAATCGCAACAATTATCCCAACAATCGCAACATCAATCGCAACTACAACAAATGGCCCAACAACAACAACAACAACAACAACAACAACAACAACAACAGCAACTACAACAATCATCCCAACAACAATAATAACCGCAACAACAACAACAATCAGAAGCAGCTATGCCAAAGGTGTGAAAAGTATCACTCGGGGTTCTGCACCAAATTTTGCAACAAGTGTAAAAGAAATGGTCATAGCATGGCGAAGTGTGAGGTCTACGGACCAGGGGTTAATAGAATGAAAGGAACAAATGGTGTCGAAACGAGTAATGGCGGAGCAAGTAGTGTCGGAGCAAGTTATGCCAATGTAGTTTGTTATAAATGTGGAAAAACGGGCCACATTATTAGAAATTGCCCGAACCAGGAGAACACGAATGGACAAGGCTGCGGAAGAGTTTTAAATATTAATGCGGCAGAGGCACAGGAAGACCCGGAGCTTGTTACGGGTACGTTTCTTATTGACAATAAATCTGCTTACGTTTTATCTGATTCGGGTGTGGATAGAAGCTATATGAGTAGAGATTTTTGTGCTAAATTAAGTTGTCCATTGACGTCTTTGGATAGTAAATTTTTACTCGAATTAGTAAATGGTAAATTAATTTCAGCAGATAATATATGTCGGAATCGAGAAATTAAACTGGTTAGCGAAACATTTAAGATTGATTTGATACCAGTAGAGTTAGGGAGTTTTGATGTGATAATCGGTATGGACTGGTTGAAAGAAGTGAAAGCAGAGATCGTTTGTTACAAAAATGTAATTCGCATTATACGAGAAAAAGGAAAACCCTTAATGGTGTACGGAGAAAAGGGCAACACGAAGCTACATCTTATTAGTAATTTGAAGGCACAAAAACTAATAAGAAAAGGTTGCTATGCGGTTCTAGCACACGTCGAGAAAGTACAAACTGAAGAAAAGAGCATCAATGATGTTCCCATTGCAAAAGAATTTCCCGATGTATTTCCGAAAGAATTACCGGGATTACCCCCACATCGATCCGTTGAATTTCAAATAGATCTTGTACCAGGAGCTGCACCAATAGCTTGTGCTCCTTACAGACTCGCACCCAGCGAGATGAAAGAACTGCAAAGCCAATTACAAGAACTTTTAGAGCGTGGTTTCATTCGACCAAGCACATCACCGTGGGGAGCTCCTGTTTTGTTTGTCAAGAAGAAAGATGGTACATTCAGGTTGTGTATCGACTACCGAGAGTTGAACAAACTTACCATCAAGAACCGCTATCCACTACCGAGAATCGACGACTTATTTGATCAACTACAAGGCTCGTCTGTTTATTCAAAGATTGACTTACGTTCCGGGTATCATCAAATGCGGGTGAAAGAAGATGATATTCCAAAGACTGCTTTCAGAACACGTTACGGTCATTACGAGTTTATGGTCATGCCGTTTGGTTTAACTAATGCACCAGCTGTGTTCATGGACCTTATGAACCGAGTGTGTGGACCATACCTTGACAAGTTTGTCATTGTTTTCATTGATGACATACTTATTTACTCAAAGAATGACCAAGAACACGGTGAACATTTGAGAAAGGTGTTAGAAGTAATGAGGAAGGAAGAATTGTACGCTAAGTTTTCAAAGTGTGCATTTTGGTTGGAAGAAGTTCAATTCCTCGGTCACATAGTGAACAAAGAAGGTATTAAGGTGGATCCGGCAAAGATAGAAACTGTTGAAAAGTGGGAAACCCCGAAAACTCCGAAACACATACGCCAGTTTTTAGGACTAGCTGGTTACTACAGAAGGTTCATCCAAGACTTTTCCAGAATAGCAAAACCCTTGACTGCATTAACGCATAAAGGGAAGAAATTTGAATGGAAGGATGAACAGGAGAAAGCGTTTCAGTTATTGAAGAAAAAGCTAACTACGGCACCTATATTTTCATTGCCTGAAGGGAATGATGATTTTGTAATTTATTGTGACGCATCAAAGCAAGGTCTCGGTTGTGTATTAATGCAACGAACGAAGGTGATTGCTTATGCGTCTAGACAATTGAAGATTCACGAGCAAAATTATACGACGCATGATTTGGAATTAGGCGCGGTTATTTTTGCATTAAAGACTTGGAGGCACTACTTATATGGGGTCAAAAGTATTATATATACCGACCACAAAAGTCTTCAACACATATTTAATCAGAAACAACTGAATATGAGGCAGCGTAGGTGGATTGAATTGTTGAATGATTACGACTTTGAGATTCGTTACCACCCGGGGAAGGCAAATGTGGTAGCCGATGCCTTGAGCAAGAAGGACAGAGAACCCATTCGAGTAAAATCTATGAATATAATGATTCATAATAACCTTACTACTCAAATAAAGGAGGCACAACAAGGAGTTTTAAAAGAAGGAAATTTAAAGGATGAAATACCCAAAGGATCGGAGAAGCATCTTAATATTCGGGAAGACGGAACCCGGTATAGGGCTGAAAGGATTTGGGTACCAAAATTTGGAGATATGAGAGAAATGGTACTTAGAGAAGCTCATAAAACCAGATACTCAATACATCCTGGAACGGGGAAGATGTACAAGGATCTCAAGAAACATTTTTGGTGGTCGGGTATGAAAGCCGATGTTGCTAAATACGTAGGAGAATGTTTGACGTGTTCTAAGGTCAAAGCTGAGCATCAGAAACCATCAGGTCTACTTCAACAACCCGAAATCCCGGAATGGAAATGGGAAAACATTACCATGGATTTCATCACTAAATTGCCAAGGACTGCAAGTGGTTTTGATACTATTTGGGTAATAGTTGATCGTCTCACCAAATCAGCACACTTCCTGCCAATAAGAGAAGATGATAAGATGGAGAAGTTAGCACGACTGTATTTGAAGGAAGTCGTCTCCAGACATGGAATACCAATCTCTATTATCTCTGATAGGGATGGCAGATTTATTTCAAGATTCTGGCAGACATTACAGCAAGCATTAGGAACTCGTCTAGACATGAGTACTGCCTATCATCCACAAACTGATGGGCAGAGCGAAAGGACAATACAAACGCATGAAGACATGCTACGAGAATGTGTTATTGATTTCGGAAACAGTTGGGATCGACATCTACCGTTAGCAGAATTTTCCTACAACAACAGCTACCATTCAAGCATTGAGATGGTGCCGTTTGAAGCACTTTATGGTAGAAAGTGCAGGTCTCTGATTTGTTGAAGTGAAGTGGGGGATAGACAGATTACGGGTCCGGAGATTATACAAGAAACTACCAAGAAGATCATCCAAATTCAACAACGGTTGGAAACCGCCCAAAGTCGACAAAAGAGCTACGCTGACATTAAAGAAAAGATATAGAATTTGAAATTGGAGAGATGGTCATGCTTAAAGTTGCACCTTGGAAAGGCGTTGTTCGATTTGGTAAACGAGGGAAATTAAATCCAAGGTATATTGGACCATTCAAGATTATTGATCGTGTCGGACCAGTAGCTTACCGACTTGAGTTACCTCAACAACTTGCGGCTATACATAACACTTTCCACGTCTCGAATTTGAAGAAATGTTTTGCTAAAGAAGATCTCACTATTCCGTTAGATGAAATCCAAATCAACGAAAAACTTCAATTCATCGAAGAACCCGTCGAAATAATGGATCGTGAGGTTAAAAGACTTAAGCAAAACAAGATACCAATTGTTAAGGTTCGATGGAATGCTCGTAGAGGACCCGAGTTCACCTAGGAGCGTGAAGATCAGATGAAGAAGAAATACCCGCATCTATTTCCAGAAGATTCGTCAACACCTTCAACAGCTTAAAATTTCGGGACGAAATTTATTTAACGGGTAGGTACTGTAGTGACCCGAACTTTTCCATGTTTATATATATTAATTGAGATTGATATTTACATGATTAAATGTTTCCAACATGTTAAGCAATCAAACTTGTTAAGACTTGATTAATTGAAATATGTTTCATATAGACAATTGACCACCCAAGTTGACCGGTGATTCACAAACGTTAAAACTTGTAAAAACTATATGATGACATATATATGGATATATATATATAGTTAACATGATACTATGATAAGTAAACATATCATTAAGTATATTAACAATGAACTACATATGTAAAAACAAGACTACTAACTTAATGATTTTTAAACGAGACATATATGTAACGATTATCGTTGTAATGACATTTAATGTATATATATATATCATATTAAGAGATATTCATACATGATAATATCATGATAATATAATAATTTAAAATCTCATTTGATATTATAAACCTTGGGTTAACAACATTTAACAAGATCGTTAACCTAAAGGTTTCAAAACAACACTTACATGTAACGACTAACGATGACTTAACGACTCAGTTAAAATGTATATACATGTAGTGTTTTAATATGTATTTATACACTTTTGAAAGACTTCAATACACTTATCAAAATACTTCTACTTAACAAAAATGTTTACAATTACATCCTCGTTCAGTTTCATCAACAATTCTACTCGTATACACCCGTATTCGTACTCGTACAATACACAGCTTTTAGATGTATGTACTATTGGTATATATACTCCAATGATCAGCTCTTAGCAGCCCATGTGAGTCACCTAACACATGTGGGAACCATCATTTGGCAACTAGCATGAAATATCTCATAAAATTACAAAAATATGAGTAATCATTCATGACTTATTTACATGAAAACTAAATTACATATCCTTTATATCTAATCCATACACTAACGACCAAAAACACCTACAAACACTTTCATTCTTCAATTTTATTCATCTAATTGATCTCTCTTAAGTTCTATCTTCAAGTTCTAAGTGTTCTTCATATATTCTACAAGTTCTAGTTACATAAAATCAAGAATACTTTCAAGTTTGCTAGCTCACTTCCAATCTTGTAAGGTGATCATCCAACCTCAAGAAATCTTTGTTTCTTACAGTAGGTTATCATTCTAATACAAGGTAATAATCATATTCAAACTTTGGCTCAATTTCTATAACTATAACAATCTTATTTCAAGTGATGATCTTACTTGAACTTGTTTTCGTGTCATGATTCTGCTTCAAGAACTTCGAGCCATCCAAGGATCCGTTGAAGCTAGATCCATTTTTCTGTTTTCCAATAGGTTTATCCAAGGAACTTAAGGTAGTAATGATGTTCATAACATCATTCGATTCATACATATAAAGCTATCTTATTCGAAGGTTTAAACTTGTAATCACAAGAACATAGTTTAGTTAATTCTAAACTTGTTCGCAAACAAAAGTTAATCCTTCTAACTTGACTTTTAAAATTAACTAAACACATGTTCTATATCTATATGATATGCTAACTTAATGATTTAAAACCTGAAAAAACGAAAAACACCGTAAAACCGGATTTACGCCGTCGTAGTAACACCGCGGGATGTTTTGGATTAGTTAATTAAAAACTATGATAAACTTTGATTTAAAAGTTGTTATTCTGAGAAAATGATTTTTATTATGAACATGAAACTATATCCAAAAATTATGGTTAAACTCAAAGTGGAAGTATGTTTTCTAAAATGGTCATCTAGACGTCGTTCTTTCGACTGAAATGACTACCTTTACAAAAATGACTTGTAACTTATTTTTCCGACTATAAACCTATACTTTTTCTGTTTAGATTCATAAAATAGAGTTCAATATGAAACCATAGCAATTTGATTCACTCAAAACGGATTTAAAATGAAGAAGTTATGGGTAAAACAAGATTGGATAATTTTTCTCATTTTAGCTACGTGAAAATTGGTAACAAATCTATTCCAACCATAACTTAATCAACTTGTATTGTATATTATGTAATCTTGAGATACCATAGACACGTATACAATGTTTCGACCTATCATGTCGACACATCTATATATATTTCGGAACAACCATAGACACTCTATATCTAAAAGTGCTTCTTGAGATCTTTGTACATCTTTTCCGCTCCGGGATGTATTGAGTATCTGGTTTTATGTGCTTCCTTAAGTACCATTTCTCTCACATCTCCAAACTTTGGTACCCAAATTCTTTCAGCCCTATACCGGGTTCCATCTTCCCGAATATTAAGATGTTTCTCCGATCTTTTGGGTATTTCATTCTTCAAATTTCCCTCTTTTAAAACTCCCTGTTGCGCCTCCTTTATTTGGGTAGTAAGGTTAGTATGAATAATTATATTCATAGCTTTTACTCGTATAGGTTCTCTATCCTTTCTGCTCAAGGCGTCGACTACCACATTTGCCTTCCCCGGGTGGTAACGAATCTCAAAGTCGTAATCATTCAACAGTTCAATCCACCTACGCTGTCTCATGTTCAGTTGTTTCTGATTAAATATATGTTGGAGACTTTTGTAGTCGGTATATATAATACTTTTGACCCCATATAAGTAGTGCCTCCAAGTCTTTAATGCAAAAACAACAGCGCCCAATTCCAAATCGTGAGTCGTATAATTTTGCTCGTGAATCTTCAATTGTCTGGACGCATAAGCAATTACCTTCGTTCGTTGCATTAATACACAGCCGAGGCCTTGCTTTGAGGCGTCACAATATATCACAAAATCATCATTCCCTTCAGGCCATGATAATATAGGTGTCGTAGTTAACTTTTTCTTCAACAATTGAAACGCTTTCTCCTGCTCATCCTTCCATTCAAATTTCTTCCCTTTATGTGTTAATGCAGTCAAGAGTTTTGCTATTTTGTAAAAATCTTAGATGAACCTTCTGTAGTAACTAGCCAGTCCTAAAAATTGGCGTATATGCTTCGGAGTTTTTGGGGTTTCCCACTTTTCAACGGTTTCAATCTTTGCTGGATCCACCTGAATACCTTCTTTGTTCACTATGTGTCTGAGGAATTGAACTTCTTCCAACCAAAATGCACACTTTGAAAACTTAGCGTACAGTTTTTCTTTCCTCAACAAATCTAGCACTTTTCTCAAATGTTCTTCGTGCTCTTGATCATTCTTTGAGTAGATAAGTATGTCATCGACGAAAACAATGACAAACTTGTAAAGATATGGTCCACACACTCGGTTCATAAGGTCCATGAACACAGCTGGCGCGTTAGTCAAATCAAATGGCATAACCATAAACTCGTAATGACCGTAACGCGTCCTAAAAGCTGTTTTCGAAATATCATCCTCCTTCACCCGCATTTGATGATATCCAGAACGTAAATCGATCTTCGAATAAACCGACGAGCCTAGTAGTTGATCAAATAAGTCGTCAATTTTCGGTAGTGGGTAACGGTTCTTGATGGTAAGTTTGTTCAACTCTCGGTAGTCGATACACAACCTGAATGTACCATCATTCTTTTTGACAAACAAAACAGGAGCTCCCCATGGTGATGTGCTTGGTCGTATGAAACCACACTCTAAAAGTTCTTGTAATTGGCTTTGGAGTTCCTTCATTTCGCTGGGTGCGAGTCTGTATGGAGCACGAGCTATTGGTGCAGCTCCTTGTACAAGATCTATTTGAAATTCAACAGATCGGTGTGGAGGTAGTCCCGGTAATTCTTTCGGAAATACATCGGGAAATTCTTTTGCGACGGGAACATCATTGATGTTCTTTTCTTCGGTATTGACTTTCTCGACGTGTGCTAGAATGGCGTAGCACCCTTTTCTTATTAGTTTTCGCCCCTTCAGGTTACTAATAAGATTTAACTTCTCGTTGCTCTTTTCTCCGTACACCATTAAGGGTTTTCCTTTTTCGCGCATGATGCGAATCGCATTTTTGTAACAAACGATCTCTGCTTTCACCTCTTTCAACTAGTCCATGCCGATTATCACATCAAAACTCCCTAACTCTACTGGTATCAAATTAATCTTAAACATTTCGCTAACCAGTTTAAGTTCTCGATTCTGACATATATTATATGTTGAAATTAATTTACCGTTTACTAATTCGAGTAAAAATTTACTATCCAAAGGTGTCAATGGACAACATAATTCAGCACAAAAATCTCTACTCATATAGCTTCTATCCGCACCCGAATCAAATAAAACATAAGCAGATTTATTGTCAATGAGAAACGTACCGTAACAAGCTCCGGGTCTTCCTGCGCTTCTGCCGCATTAATATTGAAAACTCTTCCACGACTTTGCCCATTATTTTTCCCTGGGTTCTGGCAATTACTCCTAATGTGGCCCGATTTTCCAGATTCATAACAAACAAAAGCGGCATTACTTGTTCTGACATTATCTGTTCTTTTATTTCTGTTATTCATTGGGCCGTAGAACTCACACTTTCTCGCACTATGGCCAGTTCTTTTACACTTGGTGCAAAATGTCGTGCAGAACTCATTCTGGTGGTACTCTTCACACCTTTGGCATTTTTGGTTTTTGTTGCCATTGTTGTTGTTGAGATTGTTGTTGGGATTTTTATTGTTGTTGAAACGATTGTTGTAGTTATTATTGTTGTTGGGACGTTTGTTGTAGTTATTGTTAGGATTGCGGTTATTGTTGCGATTGTTGTTGCGGTTGTTACGATTGTTATTGTGATTGTGGTTGTGATTGTTGTTGTTGTTGTTGTATTGGTAACCCTTGTCACTGGTTTCTTCCCACTTTCTCTTGACCTGTTTCATGTTGGCCTCTTTGTGACGACCCAGAAATTTCTGACCAAATTTAAACTTTATCTTTATATGATTTCGACATAATAAGTAAAGTCTGTTAGGTTGAGTCTCAAAATTTTTGAACTGTTTCATATATTCAATTGACCTTCGACTGTTCTCGACGATTCACGAACAACATTTTATATGATTAAGTTTTTAGAATTGAGTATATAAGATAAAATAATATGTAATATTATAATTTCTATACATAAACATATATAATTATAGTAACATGGGTAATTTATGTATAATATATATAAAAATTTATAATATTTCATTTCACATAAATAGTTATGTGGTAATATTAGTATAGTTGTGTTAAAATTGTTATTATTAAGAATTAACATTATTATTATTATTAATATCATTATTACTAATATACTTAGTATTATTAGTAATGATATTATTTTATCATTTATATATCATTACTATTATTATTATTTGTATTATTAGTAATTTATTATTATTATTATTAATATTAATGGAATTATATTTATTAATATATATTTATTAATTATTAATATAAATTAATCTGTATAAAATATTAAAGACACAATTTACGCGAAATATGTTATATCACTATCTGCTTTATTTTTTGTTTCTTCTTATTATTTGTGATATTCTGTCGACATAGCAGACATACGAATCCAATAATCGATTGTCCTTTTGATTTCTAATTCAATCATTCAAAAACCAACATCAATTATTCATCACATAATCGACTGCCATTCGAAAATATAAAACAGAAATTCAAGGGAACAAGAACCGTTCCTCTGCTCGTGACATGGGATAATCAATATCTCAATCCCGAATCAATCTTCAAAACTAGAATTTCAGTTATGTTAGGAACTCTTCAATTGAAATTTCTGTGAAGTTTCACATTCCAATTCTTTCTATTGAGTAAGAAATTGTGAGTCAAAGTTTATAATCGAAAAGTCAACTGTGTCTTTAAAATTTAAATTCGTAAATTAGATGTTGTATTAGGATCAATTGATGATGCCTGAAGATTCCTTAAAGGATTTGTTATGTATTTCGTGAAGAAATCATAGGCTATAAATGTCCGAATTTCATAATTCAATTTCACCTTCATTTTGTTCATCGTAGGTGTTCATCAGAAATTCTGTTATTTCAATGTTGTATAGAATGAAGTTTACTCACGAAATTAGCTAGTCGCAACTACTAGACCACAGTTTTTTTTCTTTTTGAAATCACGCTTCAATTATATCAGGGTGAATGAACCCGATTTTGTGTTCATCCTGATTCAGTTAAACTCCCTTATTTAATTCGTTCCTTTTCTTTTCTGTAATTCAAGACCAATCACAGTAATTTGATTCTGTTGTAATTTAAAAATCTAAACGGATGTTGTATTAGATGTTATGATTATTGGATCTCTTAACGGGTTAAATTCTTGGGGAAGAAGATGAATACTGGATTAAGAATAAAAGCAATTTGGATTCCTATAATAACAGATAAACAAGGATAGCTCGATGGTTAAGTGTTGGTTTGAGTGTGCGAGAGGTCTCAGGTTCGATTCCGGTTCGGTGCAATTTTTTTAAAAAGCTTTTGGGAAGGTAGTTTCCTTATCAAATTTTTTTTTATTCCTATTGATTATTATTATTATTATTATTATTATTATTATTATTATTATTGATTATTATTATTATGAGTATTGTTATTATGATTATTATTATTAATATTAATATTACACTTATCATTGTTGTTATTTATTAGAATTATTATTATTATTAGGTATTATGAATATTAGTTATTAATATTAGTATTAATAAAATAAGTATTATGATAAAATTTTCATGTATTATGATTATAACTACAAGTATGAAAATTATTATTATTATCACTAACAGTTGTATTATTATTATTACCATGATTAGGGTTATTATTGTTATTACTATAATTAAAGTTATTGATATTAGGAATATTAGTATTATTATCATTATTATGATTAAGATTACTATTATGAAGATAATAAAATTTATTACTTCATTAATATTAGCATTGGTATTATTTTATAAATATTGGAATTTCTATTATAAACATAAGTATTATCGTTAAAATTATTATTATTAATAAATTGTTAAAATCATTATTATTAAGTATTAAGTATTACTATCAAAATGATTATTTTCATTACCATCAATACTAAATTTTTCATTTTATTAAAAACTACTATTATTATCATTATTATAAGATTTATTATTAAAACTATAATTAACAGTAAAACTAATATTTTTATAGTTATTATTATTATTATTAACATCATTATATTTATCATTAATAAGATTATTAACATTATTATTTTTATTAGTAATATTAAGAATTATCAATATTATCATTTTTTACCATTTCAAATACTATTTCAGTATTATTACAATTACAAGTTTCAACAAATGAATGATATATATAAAAATATATTTAACATACATAACTTAACAACATTCACACTTGTATATACAAAATGAATACATTTAACTAAATAATGATAAATATATAATTTAATAATATAAAGATTATATCACTAATAATATATATATATATATTTATTCGATTACGATTATGTGTGTTAATATATATATATATGAATGATATAGGTTCGTGAATCCGAGGCCAACCGTGCATTGTTCAGTTCCGTCGTAAGCATATTTTTACTACAAAATATCGTACTGTGAGTTTCATTTGCCTTTTTACCCTTTATATTTTTGGGCTGAGAATACATGCGCAATTTTTATAAATGTTTTACGAAATAGACACAAGTAATCGAAACTACATTATATGGTTGAATGATCGAAGCCGAATATGCCCCTTTTTGCTTGGTAGCCTAAGAATTAGGGAACATCACTAATTTTGAGAATTAGTGCACGCCTAATTGACGTGAATCCTAAAGATAGATCTTTTGAGCCTAACAAACCCCATCCAAAGTACCGGATGCTTTAGTACTTCGATGTTGTTTTATCATGTCCGAAGGATTTCCCAGAATGATAGTGGATATTCTTATATGCATCTTGTTAATGTCGATTACCAGGTGTTCAATCCATATGAATGATTTTTGTCTCTATGCATGGGGCGTATATTTATGAGAAATGGAAATAAAATTCTTGTGGTCTATTAAAATGATGGAAATGAATGTTTATGATAAACTAATGAACTCACCAACCTTTTGGTTGACACTTGAAAGCATGTTTATTCTCAGGTATGAAAGAAATCTTTCGCTGTGCATTTGCTCACTTTAGAGATATTACTTGGAGTCATTCATGACATATTTCAAAAGACGTTGCATTCGAGTCGTTGAGTTCATCAAGATTATTATTAAGTCAATTATAGTTGGATATATTATGAAATGGTATTCATTCCGTCAACTTTCGATGTAATGAAAGTTTGTCTTTTAAAAACGAAGGCAATGTTTGTAAAATGTATCATATAGAGCTCAAGTACCTCGCGATGTAACCAAATGTAATGTATTCATCCAGATGGATTAGGACGGGTCCTTTCACTCTTCAGCTGCCTGTTCCTTAATCCTTCCCTCAATCTGGTTTACTAGTTTGTGAGCCATACGGCTTGCCTTTTGTATGGAGGCGGGCTCGTGTGAACTCACATCTTCTTGAATCCTTTCCGGTAACCCTTTTACAAATGCGTCGATCTTCTCTTCTTCGTCTTCGAACGTTCTGGGACACAATAGGCACAACTCTGTGAATCGTCGTTCGTACGTGGTGATATCGAAACCTTGCGTTCGTAATCCTCTAAGCTCTATCTTGAGCTTATTGACCTTGTTTCTGGCACGATACTGCTCGTTCATCAAGTGCTTGAATGCTGACCACGGTAGTGCGTAAGCAGCATCTTGTCCTACCTGCTCGAGATAGGTATTCCACCATGTTAACGCAGTACCTATGAAGGTATGCGTAGCGTACTTTAATTTTTCTTCTTCAGTACATTTACTTATGGCAAACACCGATTCAACCTTCTCGGTCCACCGTTTCAATCCGATTGGACCCTCGGTTCCATAAAATTCCAAAGGTTTGCAGGCAGTGAATTCTTTGTAGGAGCATCCTACACGATTTCTTGTGGAATTAGTTCCACTGCTAGAACCAGAGTTATTGTTGTTATTTTGCATTGCAGCCTGCACTACGGCTATGTTCGCAGCAAGGAAAACACGAAAGTCTTCCTCGCTCATGTTCAAGTTCTGACGAGTAGTCGGTGCCATTTCCTTCAAAAATAGCCAAAAGAATTAAGTTAATCATAAAGAATATTAAGAGTAGTCAATAGTATTTCGTAGCATAATATGAACTTATTTATAAAAGCTTTTTCTTCATATTAGCATTTTATAAGTTTTAATTCGGGTAGTACCTACCCGTTAAGTTCATACTTAGTAGCTAACATACAATTCAACTACTACAATTCTATATGAAAAAATGATTACAATAAATTTCACGTTCAAACTTTTATACAATATTTTACAAATTTACAATACCGCTATTTTACATATAGCATAAAATATAGCACACAATAACTTTGATACAAAACAGTTGTGACAACAATCCTAGTTAATACACAAGTCGTTCAGCAAAGGCAATAAAAACACGTAATTCATAAGTCCAGAAATAAGTCATGCATTCTGGTTGTACTAATATTATTTCCCATCCTTGGTTATGTGGCAGATAACCATTGTGACCGTTAGCTAGGCAGCATGTTGTAACGTTGTCAAAAGGACGAGGGTTTTGTAATGCCCAACAGCCCCGTAACAATCTAAAAACCTTGTTTCTCACCCCAACTACCGAATCCGTCACATGTGGGAAGGTTTTATTTAAAAGTTGTAATCCGATGTTCTTTTTCTCACTTTGGTGAGAAGCGAACATCACTAACCCGTAAGCATAACATGCTTCTTTATGTTGCATGTTAGAAGCTCTTTCTAAAACACGAAGTCCTATGTTGGGATATGTTGAGTCAAAATAGGTTCTTAACCCGTAGCGTAAAATTGCACTTGGGTTCCCCGCATTTAACGCTTTAAAGAAAACACGGCGTAACTTAAGGTCTCCCCAATGTGATATACCCCATCTTTCAAAAGAAAGCCTTTTATAAACTAAGGCATGCCTGGAACGTTCTTCAAATGTTCTACAAACTAATTTTACCGTAAACAATTGTGCCGACGAATTCTGACCGACTCTAGACAAGATTTCATCAATCATGTCCCCGGGTAGGTCTTCTAAAATATTTGGTTGTCTATCATTAACATCCATTTTGTGTTTTTATACTGTAAAAATAGACGAGGGTTAGATTCATAAAAGATACTTAACAAACAATACAAGCAATTTTTACATTTATCATAAAAGCACAAGCACACTATATTACATATATTACATCGCATGATTACAACTCTTTATTCCGACTCACTTGTTTCTTCTTCTTCGGACTTGGTTTGTTTCGCTAATTTCCTAGGGATATATGGAGCTCCCCTAATACGAGCCGTTCTTTTCACAAATTGTCTAGAAAACCCTGGTGGCTTAGATGTTTCCGGGTTATAGCTAAAACTTAAGAAATACGGGTGTTGACGGTATTTTCTATCGGGACATTTCATGTTAACATAGAGGTCATCGGGGTTGGACTCGGGTTTTTCTATTTTTATGCCTTTTCCCTTATTATTTTCTTTTGCCTTTTCAAATTGTGTCGGGGTAATTTCTATATCATCGGAATCCTCATCGGGATCCGATTCATCGAAAAATTGGTAATCTTCCCAATATTTTGCTTCCTCGGCGAAAACACCATTGATCATTATTAATTTTGGTCCATTGGTTGAGGGTTTTATTTTATTTATATGTTTTTCAGTGGTTTCTAATATTTCCTCCCCCGGAACCTCTTCTTCTTCAGGTTCTTCTTCTTCAGGTTCCTCTTCTTCCGGTTCCTCTTCTTTCGGTTCCTCTTCGGAAATTTGTGAATCTTCCCAATATATATTCGACTCTTCATTATTATTAGGTGAGTCAATAGGATTTGTACTAGAGGTAGACATCTATCACACAATATCAAACACATTAAGAGATTAATATATCACATAATATTTACATGTTAATAATATATAGTTTTCAACAAAAAGTGTTAAACAATCGTTAAAGAAAAATATACGGTCGAAGTCCAGACTCACTAATGCATCCTAAAAACTCGATAAGACACACTAATGTAAATTTCTGGTTCTCTAAGACCAACGCTCTGATACCAACTGAAATGTCCCGTTCATATCGATTATAAACGTTCCATATTAATTGATTTCGTTGCGAGGTTTTGACCTCTATATGAGACGTTTTCAAAGACTACATTCGATTTTAAAACAAATCATAACATTTATTTTATCGATAAAGGTTTAAAAATATTACGACGATTATCAAATAATGATAATCTAAAATATAGCGTTTTCACACGATTATTACATAATGGTTTACAATAATATTACACATCAATTTAAGTCTTCGAATGCAGTTTTTAAATAATATTATACAAGCATGCTGACTCCAACTCTTGTCCATAAATTAGCATGCAACAGCGAAAGTTCTTAATAATCACCTGAGAATAAACATGCTTTAAACGTCAACAAAAATGTTGGTGAGTTATAGGTTTAATCTATATATTTATCAAATCATAATAATAGACCACAAGATTTTCATTTCCATTTTTTAATAACATGCAATCTGCATAAAAATCATCCATATGGTGAACACCTGGTAATCGACATTAACAAGATGCATATAGAATATCCCCATCATTCCGGGACACCTATCGGACATGATAAACTCGAAGTACTAAAGCATTCCAAATCCCAGAATGGAGGTTGTTAGTTCCCGTATATCTACCTTTAGGATTCGCGTCAATTAGGGGCCAGTTCCCTAATTCTTAGGCTACCAAGCTAAAATGGGCATATTTGATTTCGATCATTCAACCATAAAATGTAGTTTCTCTATTTTGTAAAACATTTATAAAACTGCATGTATTCTCATCCCAAAAATATTAGATTTTAAAAGTGGGACTATAACTAACTTTCACAGATTTTTTACTTTGCCGGAAATAAGACTTGGCCACTGGTCGATTCACGAACCTATAACAAATATGTACATATATATCAAAGTATGTTCAAAATATATTTACAACTTTTTTATTACGTTTTAATGATTTGAGTTTGTTAAGTCAGCAGTCCTCGTTAGTAACCTACAACTAGTTGTCCACAGTTAGAGGTACAGAAATAAAGCAATATATATTATCTCGAATCAATCCACGACCTAGTGTCTACAAGTCTCAGACTCGATCACAACTCAAAGTATATATATTATTTTGGAATCAACCTCAACCCTGTATAGCTAACTCAAGCATTACTGCATATAGAGTGTCTATGGTTGTTCCGAAATATATATAGATGGGTCGATATGATATGTCAAAATATTGTATTCGTGTCTATAGTATTCCAAGATTACATAATATATGTTAGAATACATGTATAATACAATATAAGTTAGTTAAGTTATGGTTAGTCTAGATTTTTTACAAAATTTTCGTAGCTAAAACTAGCAAATTTATCCAATTTTGTTTTACCCGTCATTTCTTCGTTTCAAATCCGTTTTGAGTGATTCAAGTTGCTATGGTTTCATAATGAACTATAATTTATGAAACTAAATAGAAAAAGTATAAGTTTATAGTTAGAAATGCAGGTTACAAGTTATTTTTTAAAGAGGTAGTCATTTCCGTTGAAAAAACGACAGTTTGATGACCATATTGAAAAACATACTTCAACTTTGTGTTTAACCATGATTTTTTGATATAATATCATATTCATATGAAATATTATTTTTCCAGAAAACAAACTTCCAATTCAAAGATTAAGATAGTTTTTATTTTTCTAACCCAAAACAGACCCTGGTTTCACTACGACGGTGTATGTCCGGTTTTACGGTGTTTTTCGTGTTTTCAGGTTTTAAATCATTAAGTTAGCATATCATATAGATATAGAACATGTGTTTAGTTAATTTTAAAAGTCAAGTTAGAAAGATTAACTTTGTTTGCGAACAAGTTTTGAATTAACTAAACTATGTTCTAGTGATTACATGTTAAAATCTTCGAATAAGATAGTTTTATATATATATATATATATATATATATATATATATATATATATATATATATATATATATATATATATATATATATATATATATATATATATATGAATCGAATGATGTTATGAACATCATTACTACCTCAAGTATAGTAGGTAAACCTACTGGAAATGATGAAAAATAAACTTGAGCTTCAAAGGATCTTCGATGGCTTGAAAGTTCTTGATCTTGGATGATTACTTGGAATGGATTTGAAAGCTTAGAAGTAATCTAGCAAGTTTGAAAGATTTATTGAAGTGTTCTTGAATGATTGTTTTTATGATGATTAAAGCTTGTAATTGAAGATAAAAGATGGTGAAAATGTTTGAAGATGATCAAGTATGATGTTAGGAGTATTTTGAGAGAGAATTTGGAGAGTAAGTATGAGAAAATGGAATGGAAAAATGAGGTGAAATCATAAAAATGTTTTTGCTCGTTATAAAGAAAGAAAAGATTCTTAAGTTTATTTTCTTGCTAAATAATTCATGCCAGTTGATAAATGGTTGGTTCCACATGTTCCTTAATCATTTAAGGCTGCTAAGGAGCAGATTTGTATGTGTATATACCAATAGTGTGTACATCTAGGAGCTAGGTATTGTACGAGTATGAATACGGTTGCATATGAGTAGAATTGTTGATGAAAATGAATGAGGATGTAATTGTAAGCATTTTTTGTTAAGTAGAAGTACTTTGATATGTGTCTTGAAGTCTTTCAAAAGTGTACTAATACATCTAAATACACTACATGTATATACATTTTAACTGAGTCATTAAACCATCGTTAGTCGTTACATGTAAGTGTTCTTTTGAAACCTTTAAGTTAATGATCTTGTTAAATGTAATTAATTCATTGTTATTTGTGATGACCCGGAAATTTCTGACCAAATTTAAACTTAATCTTTATATGAATTCGATACGATAAGTAAAGTCTGTAATGCTGAGTCTCGAAAACTTTGGAACTATGTTCATATATTCAATTGACCTTTTGACCATCCCCGACGATTCACGAACCTTTAAAAATGCAAATAAGAATATATATATAAATAATTATGTATGAAAATAAGTATATATTATAAATTAAATTATTATGTGATTTAATTGTCACGAAAGATTACTTAAGATTAGTTAAAACTGTTTATTTAATTATAGAAAGTATATTAAATGTAAATGAATTTGAACATAGATTATCAACGTTAACAAAGTATTAAATGTCTACTTTGAGTTAATCTGTTTCAATATATATAAGTAATATACTTATTTATGTAATAAAATTTAATAAATAAAACATAATTTTAGATATAGTAATTTGAAAATAAATGTATATAAATTCTACACATAAATATTATCATATGTATATGTATATATATATATATATATATATATATATATATATATATATATATATATATATATATATATATATATATATATATATATATATATATATACAATGTATAAATATTTGTAAACATTACATAAAGTGATAAATTGTAACATTTATATATATTAAAAGAAATTACAAGTTAAAGTATAGTTGATATAGTAATATTATTATTACTTTCATTATTATTAATATTAATATCAATATTAATATTATTAATATTATTGTTATAATTGCAACTAAAAAGTTATGATTAGCAAAATAAAGATGATAAATAATAATTTTAATATAAGAATGACTAAAACTATAATTCTAATTATTATGATGATTATTAGTATTTTTATCATTAGTATTATTATTAATATATTTCTATTTATTATTATTAAATTAAATATGCTATATGATATCAGATAATATGCGTAGTTGTTAAACATCAACATCAGATTCTTTATTTTAATCTTGTATCGTCCTTGTTGTCTAAAATAATTCTCCAATAACGATCTCATTGACAATACAAACAAATGGATCGTATCCTTATTACTGGTCCTAATGATTCGAATAACACCTTTAAAGGATTACTGTAAATCGCTGCAGAGTAGAAATCAAAAACAGAAATATTAGAAACATATTTTTTTTCCTTTTCTCTGTTAGTGCCTTTTTAGTCAACAGCCAAATTCAAAGCTTTTCTAAAAATCTAAAAACGCAATTATGTTAGGAATCTTGTAATGAAACTATCTGCAAATTTCCAAATCTTAATTCGCTAAATCAAGGGTTAATTTTGGGGTCAAAGGTTCGGCTGTAAAAGTCAAAAAAATTATTCAAAGAACGAATTCGATCTAAATATTTTAATTCAGACTCAATCGTTGATTCCTGAAGATTACATAAACGATTTACTAACTAATTCATGTTGTAACTTTCGTCCAAAACAGCCTTGAATTCGAAAATTAAGGTTTGAGTTCAATTATTATTATTTTTTGTTCGCGAACAGCAACAGAGGTTTCGATTATAAATATATATATATATTTTTTTGTTGTTTAATTAAACAAACATCCATTACATGTCATTTGTAAATGAATTTCAAATCTTATTTTAAGTTGTAAATCGCTGTTTTAATTATGACATGAGTCCTCTGGTCGACGAAGTAATTTGAAGAAGAAGATAAGGAAAACAGAATAATAAACGGGTTTATAAATATTTGGGTTGGGTTTATATCACAAAGAAAACAGATGGATCGATGGTTTATGGGTGTATCGGGTCAGCGAGTGGTCTCGAGTTCGATTCTTGGCTTGGACATCTATTTTTTTAAAAGCCTCCTTTAAGGTAGTCTCATGTTCTTTATTATTATAATTATTATTATTATTATTATTATTATTATTATTATTATTATTATTATTATTATTATTATTATTATTATTATTATTATTATTATTATTATTATTATTGTTATTATTATTATTATTATTATTATTATTATTATTATTATTATTATTATTATTATTATTATTATTAGTTAGGGTTATCTTTTTGATTATTATTATGAATATTATGATTTATATTAATATAGTTTACATTATTATCAATTATATAAGTAGTATAATTATTATTATTATCATTAATCTGATTAATAATATTATCATTATTGTGGTTACTAGTATTATCATTAAGTATTGTGGTTATTATTATTTTTACTATAAAAGGTATTAGTTATCAATTATTATCATTATCATGAGTATAATTACAGTTATGATTATTACTATTATTATTCTTATTACTAATATTATTATCAAAACTACACCAGCAGTAAAAATTATTATTTTGGTTATTATTATTATCAGTAGTATTATCATTAGTATTATTATTAGTATTATCATTAATGTTAAAATTTGGTACCATTACGGTTAAATCAATATTTTAGTATTATTATCATTATTAGTAAGATTATTATTATTATCAAAAAATTTATTAATAAGTAGGATTGATATATTAAAAGTATCATTTTATTTGATATTATCAGTTCCAATTTTATTAAAAATCTATCAACCTTAAAATTTGCATTTTATTAAAACTAACATTTTCATTAATATTATTAATGTTACTAATATCATTATTTTAGTATTATCATTAATTTAACAAACAAATGATATTATATAAAATATATTTAATACACATAACTTAACTATATAAATATTTTATATATATGAAATGAATATATTTAATGAAATAAATAAGTTATCAATATAAAAATTATATCACTAATAATAATATATATATTTATTCGATTATGATTATATATATTAATGAATACACAAATGATATAGGTTCGTGAATCCGAGACCAACCCTGCATTGTTCAGTTGTTCAATGCCTTCATATGTATTTTTACTACAAAATACAGTATAGTGAGTTCATTTGATTCCCTTTTACTCTTTACATTTTTGGGACTGAGAATACATGCGCTACTTTTACAACTGCTTTATTAAATGCTTTTGAAATACATTTTGAACTGCGAATACATGAAATTCTTTTATAAATGTTTGGCGAGATAGACACAAGCAAAACATTCCTCGAATGAATTATGTGGACGTGATAATTGCCACCATTGAATTATGTGGACGTGATAATTGCCACAATTGATATGAATATTTTCCCCTGATTATTATTGCTTGGTAACCTAAGAATTAGGGAACATCACTAATTTTGAGAATTAGTGCACGCCTAATTGACGCGAATCCTAAAGGTAGCTACTGGATTTAACACCCCCACCCAGAATGTTCACTAGACGGAAGGGATAGTAGGCGTGGTATTTAGTACTTCGAAGTTTATATGATTATTATACAGACGAGATGTTCTGTTTTGGGGATATTATTATGCGCATTATATGTTAAGGTCGGTTACCAAGTGAAGCTATGAAAGAAATGAAAAGTGAATGTTATGTATCGAGAGAATGATTTTATACACAAGTTATGTATATGTTATTTTTGTGCACAAGATATGTGTACGGTTACTAAGATTTATGAAAGATGATTTCGTACACGAGAAAGGTGTACTGTATTTAAAAGATATCGCATGTACATTACAGGTGGGTATAGGATTCGGGCCCATTTGTACCATGCAGGATTTAAATCTTGTGGTCTATCAAAATGATGAATTTTATTGTTTTATGATAAACCGATGAACTCACCAACCTTTTGGTTGACACTTGAAAGCATGTTTATTCTCAGGTATGAAAGAAATCTTCCGCTGTGCATTTGCTCATATTAGAGATATTACTTGGAGTCATTCATGACATTTCAAAATATGTTGCATTCGAGTCATCGAGTTCATCAAGATTATTATTAAGTCAATTATAGTTGGAGGTATTATGAAATAGTATGCTTACCGTCAACTTTCGATGTAAAGAAAGTTAGTCTTTTAAAAACGAATGCAATGTTTGTAAAATGTATCATATAGAGGTCAATTACCTCACGATGTAATCAACTATTGTGAATCGTTTATATTGTATATGAACGGGGCATTTCAGTTGGTATCAGAGCAGTGGTCTTAGCGAACCGGGTCTTACATTAGTGTGTCTAACTGATAGTTGTTAGGATACATTAGTGAGTCTGGAATAATAGAAGAAGTTAACGAACTTCGCACTCGAGTAATCAATTTGGAGAATATGGTGCAAAATTTACCAGCTTCAGCAACATCACCTGTAGTGACCCGAACTTTTCCATGTTTATATATATAATAAATGAAATTGTTATTTACATGATTAAGTGTTTCCAATGTTAAGCAATCAAACTTGTTAAGACTTGATTAATTGAAATAGGTTTCATATAGACAATTGACCACCTAAGTTGACCGGTGATTCACGAACGTTAAAACTTGTAAAAACTATATGATGATATATATATGGATATATATATAGTTAACATGATATTATGATAAGTAAACATATCATTAAGTATATTAACAATGAACTACATATGTAAAAGCAAGACTACTAACTTAATGATTTTGAAACGAGACATATATGTAACGATTTTCGTTGTAACGACATTTAATGTATATATATCATATTAAGAGTGTAGTGACCCGAACTTTTCCATGTTTATATATATTAATTGAGATTGATATTTACATGATTAAATGTTTCCAACATGTTAAGCAATCAAACTTGTTAAGGCTTGATTAATTGAAATATGTTTCATATAGACAATTGACCACCCAAGTTGACCGGCGATTCACGAACGTTAAAACTTGTAAAAACGACATGACGATATATATATGGATATACATATGGTTAATATGAGATTATGATAAGTAAGTATCTCCATAAGTAGATTAACAATGAGTTATATACATATAAACAAGACTACTAACTTAAGGATTTCGAAACGAGACATATATGTAACGATTATCGTTGTAACGACATTTAAATGTATATATATCATATTAAGATATATTAATATATCATAATATCATGATAATATAATAATTTAACATCTCATTAGATATAATAAACAATGGGTTAACAACATTAATTGAGATCGTTAACTTAAAGGTTTCAAAACAACACTTACATGTAACGACTAACGATGACTTAACGACTCAGTTAAAATGTATATACATGTAGTGTATTTAGATGTATTAAAATACTTTTGGAAGACTTTAAGACATATATCAAAACACTCATACTTAACGAAAATGGTTACAGTTACTTTCCCATTCTTTTCTTTCATCAAGAATTCTAGTCGTATTCTTACCCGTATTATACACAGCTTCAAAACGTACTTACTATGGGTATATACCAATAGGAACTAGCATGGGATTCCACTCTTGATTATATCATGTATGACTAATCAATTTTAACTTCTACCATGAGCTAGTCAACTAACTAGAACTCCTTTTAACCCCACTCACCACTCACCAATTACCACTCATCATTCACTCCATTTCACTTCCAATTCTCTTTTTAATTCTCTCTCAACACACACACACTATTATGAACGTATTTTTCCAGTAGTTAATCATCATCTTCATCAAAAATCACTTCAAGAACCAAGCTATAATCATCATAGGAAGAACACTTCAAGAACACTTCAAAAATCCCTTCAAGTTTACTAATTTACTTCCAAGCTTTCTAATCCATTCCAAGTAATCATCTAAGATCAAGAAACCTTTGTTATATACAGTAGGTTATCTTTCTTATTCAAGGTAATATTCATATTCAAACTTTGATTCAATTTCTATAACTATAAACTATCTTAATTCGAGTAAAAATCTTACTTGAACTTGTTTTTGTGTCATGATCCTACTTCAAGAACTTTCAAGCCATCCAAGATCCTTTGAAGCTAGATCATTTCTTGTCACTTCTAGTAGATTTACCTACTAAACTTGAGGTAGTAATGATGTTCATAACATCATTCGATTCATATATATAAAACTATCTTATTCGAAGGTTTAAACTCGTAATCACTAGAACATAGTTTAGTTAATTCTAAACTTGTTCGCAATCAAAAGTTAATCCTTCTAACTTAACTTTTAAAATTAACTAAACACATGTTCTATATCTATATGATATGCTAACTTAATGATTTAAAACCTGGGAACACGAAAAACACCGTAAAACCGGATTTACGCCGTCGTAGTAACACCGCGGGCTGTTTTGGGTTAGTTAATTAAAAACTATGATAAACTTTGATTTAAAAGTTTTTATTCTGAGAAAATGATTTTTATTATGAACATGAAACTATATCCAAAAATTATGGTTAAACTCAAAGTGGAAGTATGTTTTCTAAAATGGTCATCTAGACGTCGTTCTTTCGACTGAAATGACTACCTTTACAAAAACAACTTGTAACTTATTTTTCCGACTATAAACCTATACTTTTTCTGTTTAGATTCATAAAATAGAGTTCAATATGAAACCATAGCAATTTGATTCACTCAAAACGGATTTAAAATGAAGAAGTTATGGGTAAAATAAGATTGGATAATTTTTCTCATTTTAGCTACGTGAAAAATTGGTAACAAATCTATTCCAACCATAACTTAATCAACTTGTATTGTATATTATGTAATCTTGAGATACCATAGACACGTATACAATGTTTCGACCTATCATGTCGACACATCTATATATATTTCGGAACAACCATAGACACTCTATATGTGAATGTTGGAGTTAGCTATACAGGGTTGAGGTTGATTCCAAAATATATATAGTTTGAGTTGTGATCAATACTGAGATACGTATACACTGGGTCGTGGATTGATTCAAGATAATATTTATCGATTTATTTCTGTACATCTAACTGTGGACAACTAGTTGTAGGTTACTAACGAGGACAGCTGACTTAATAAACTTAAAACATCAAAATATATTAAAAGTGTTGTAAATATATTTTGAACATACTTTAATATATATGTATATATTGTTATAGGTTCGTGAATCAACAGTGGCCAAGTCTTACTTCCCGACGAAGTAAAAATCTGTGAAAGTAAGTTATAGTCCCACTTTTAAATTCTAACATTTTTGGGATGAGAATACATGCAGGTTTTATAAATGATTTACAAAATAGACACAAGTACGTGAAACTACATTCTATGGTTGAATTATCAAAATCGAATATGCCCCTTTTTATTAAGTCTGGTAATCTAAGAATTAGGGAACAGACACCCTAATTGACGCGAATCCTAAAGATAGATCTATTGGGCCTAACAAACCCCATATAAAGTACCGGATGCTTTAGTACTTCGAAATTTATATCATATCCGAAGGGTGTCCCGGAATGATGGGGATATTCTTATATATGCATCTTGTTAATGTCGGTTACCGGGTGTTCACCATATGAATGATTTTTATCTCTATGTATGGGATGTGTATTGAAATATGAAATCTTGTGGTCTATTGTTACGATTTGATATATATAGGTTAAACCTATAACTCACCAACATTTTTGTTGACGTTTAAAGTATGTTTATTCTCAGGTGAATATTAAGAGCTTCCGCGGTTGTATACTAAAATAAGGACAAGATTTGGAGTCCATGTTTGTATGATATTGTGTAAAAACTGCATTCAAGAAACTGATTTCGATGTAACATATTTGTATTGTAAACCATTATGTAATGGTCGTGTGTAAACAGGATATTTTAGATTATCATTATTTGATAATCTACGTAAAGCTTTTTAAACCTTTATTTATGAAATAAAGGTTATGGTTTGTTTTAAAAATGAATGCAGTCTTTGAAAAACGTTTCATATAGAGGTCAAAACCTCGCAACGAAATCAATTAATATGGAACGTTTTTAATCAATAAGAAAGGAACATTTCAGTTGGTATCCGAGCGTTGGTCTTAGAGAACCAGAATTTTGCATTAGTGTGTCTTATCGAGTTTGTTAGGATGCATTAGTGAGTCTGGACTTCGACCGTGTTTACTTGAAAAATGATTGCTTAACAAATTTTGTTGGAAACTATATATTTTTAACATGTGAATATTATGTGATATATTAATCTCTTAACGCGTTTGATATTATGTGATAGATGTCTACCTCTAGAACAAGTCCCATTGACTCACCTAATAATAATGAAGAGTCAAATGTAAATTGGAATGATTCGTGGACTGATTCACAAGTTCCCGAAGAGGAACCGGAAGAAGAGTCGGAACCAGAAGAAGAATCGGAACCGGAAGAAGAATCGGAACCGGATGAAGAAATAGAACCGGTATGGGAAATAATAAAACGGTTAAGTAAAAGAAAATCCTCAACCAACCGACCAAGGTTAATTATGGTCAATGGTGTTTCCGCTAAGGAAGCAAAATATTGGGAGGATTACCAATTCTCCGATGAATCGGATTCTGACGAGAATTCCGATGATGTTATAGAAATTACCCCAACTGAATTTAAAAAGGCAAAAGAAAATAATAAGGGAAAGGGCATAAAAATAGAGAAATCTAATTCCAACCCCGATGAACTTTATATGTATCGTCAACCCCCGAAGTCCTTAAGTTGTAACAATGACCCGGGAACCTCTAAACCACCAGGTTTTTCTAAACCAATGTGGAAAACGATGGC
This sequence comes from Rutidosis leptorrhynchoides, assembly GCF_046630445.1. Taxonomy (NCBI): domain Eukaryota; kingdom Viridiplantae; phylum Streptophyta; class Magnoliopsida; order Asterales; family Asteraceae; genus Rutidosis; species Rutidosis leptorrhynchoides. Next base: position 639,181,323 of record NC_092334.1, on the reverse strand, counting down.
TCGTATTAGGGGAACATCATATATCCCTAGAAACTTGGCAAAACGAACCAAAACCGAAGAAGAAGAAACAAGCGAGTCGGAATAAGATAGTTGTATTCGTGTGGTGTAATATATGTAATATAGTGTGCTTATGCTTTATGATATATGTAAAAATTTCTTGTATTAATAAGTATTTTTTTTATGAATCTAACTCTTGTCTATTTTACAGTATAAAAACACAAAATGGATAGACAACCCAATATTTTAAGAGACCTACCCGGAGACATGATTGATGAAATCTTGTCTAGAGTCGGTCAGAATTCTTCGGCACAACTATTTAAGGCGAGATCAGTTTGTAAGACATTCGAAGAACGTTCCAAGAATGCCTTGGTTTATAAAAGGCTTTTGTTCGAAAGATGGGGGATATCACATTGGGAAATCCATAAGTTACGATGTGTTTACTTTGATGCATATATTGCGGGGAACCCAAATGCTATTTTACGCAATGGGTTAAGAAATTATTTTGACTCAATATATCCGAATATTGGACTTCGTGATTTAGAAAAAGCGGCTAACATGCAACATAAAGAAGCATGTTATGCTTACGGATTAGTAATGTTCGCTTCTCACCAAAGTGAGAACAAGAACATCGGCCTACAACTATTAAACAAAACGTTCCCACAAGTGACGGAGTCGGTAATTGGGGTAAGAAATGAGGTTTTTAGATTGTTACGGGACTGTTGGACATTACGTAACCCTCGTCCCTTTGACGACGTTACAACACGCTGTCTTATCAACGGCCATAACGGTTATGTTCCACAAGACCAAGGATGGGAAGTAGTTCTAGTAAAACCAGAATGCATGACTTGTTTCTGGACGTATGAATTACGTGTCTTTATTGCCTTTGCTGAACGACTTGTGTATTAGCTAGAATTATCTTCACAACTATCTTGTATCAAAGTTATTGTGTGATATATTTCATGCTTTATGTAAAATAAGCGGTATTGTAAGTTTGTAAAATATTGTATAAAAGTTTGAACGCGAAATATTATTATAATCAGTTTTTCATATAGAATTGTAGTAGTTGAATTGTATATTAGCTACTAAGTATGAACTTAACGGGTAGGTACTACCCGAATTTAAACTTATAAAACGCTAATATGAAGAAAAAGCTTTTATAAATGAGTTCATATTATGCTACGAAATACTATTAACTACTCTTAATATTCTGTATGATTAACTTGTTCCATTTGACTATTTTGAAGGAAATGGCACCGACTACTCGACACACCGTGAATATGAATGAAGAGGAATTCCGTACTTTTCTAGCTTCAAACATAGCCGCAGTACAGGCTGCGCTACATACCAACAATAACCTTGGATCAGCAGTACAGGAAATCATGTAGGATGCACCTACAAAGAATTCACTGCCTGCAAACCTTTGGAATTTGATGGAACCGAAGGACCTATCGGATTGAAACGGTGGATCGAGAAGGTCGAATCGGTGTTTGCCATAAGTAAGTGTACTGAAGAGGACAAAGTAAAGTACGCTACGCATACCTTCACAGGTTCTGCGTTAACATGGTGGAATACCTATCTAGAGCAAGTGGGACAAGACGATGCGTACGCACTACCGTGGTCAACATTCAAGCACTTGATGAACGAGAAGTACCGTCCCAGAACCAAGGTCAATAAGCTCAAGACAGAACTTAGAGGGTTACGAACCCAAGGATTTGATATTACCACGTACGAAAGACGATTCACAGAATTGTGCCTATTGTGTCCGGGAGCATTTGAAGATGAGGAAGAGAAGATCGACGCGTTTGTGAAAGGATTACCGGAAAGAATCCAAGAAGATATAAGTTCACACGAGCCCGCCTCCATACAACAGGCATGTAGAATGGCTCACAAACTAGTGAACCAGATTGAAGAAAGAATTAAAGAACAGACGGCTGAAGAGGCCAATGTGAAGCAAGTCAAAAGAAAGTGGGAGGAAAACGGTGATAAGAATCACCAATACAACAACAACAGCTATTACAACAATAATCGCAACAATTATCCCAACAATCGCAACATCAATCGCAACTACAACAAACGGCCCAACAACAACAACAACAACAACAACAACAACAACAACAACAACAACAACAACAACAACAACAACAACAACAACAACAACAACAACAGCAACTACAACAATCATCCTAACAATAATAATAACCGCAACAACAACAACAACAATCAGAAGCAGATATGCCAAAGGTGTGAAAAGTATCACTCGGGGTTCTGCACCAAATTTTGCAACAAGTGTAAAAGAAATGGTCATAGCGCGGCGAAGTGTGAGGTCTACGGACCAGGGGTTAATAGAACGAAAGGAACAAATGGTGTCGGAACGAGTAATGGCGGAGCAAGTAGTGTCGGAGCAAGTTATGCCAATGTAGTTTGTTATAAATGTGGAAAACCGGGCCACATTATTAGAAATTGCCCAAACCAGGAGAACACGAATGGACAAGGCCGCGAAAGAGTTTTCAATATTAATGCGGCAGAGGCACAGGAAGACCCGGAGCTTGTTACGGGTACGTTTCTTATTGACAATAAATCTGCTTACGTTTTATTTGATTCGGGTGCGGATAGAAGCTATATGAGTAGAGATTTTTGTGCTAAATTAAGTTGTCCATTGACGCCTTTGGATAGTAAATTTTTACTCGAATTAGCAAATGGTAAATTAATTTCAGCAGATAATATATGTCGGAATCGAGAAATTAAACTGGTTAGCGAAACATTTAAGATTGACTTGATACCAGTAGAGTTAGGGAGTTTTGATGTGATAATCGGTATGGACTAGTTGAAAGAAGTGAAAGCAGAGATCGTTTGTTACAAAAATGCAATTCGCATTATACGAGAAAAAGGAAAACCCTTAATGGTGTACGGAGAAAAGGGCAACACGAAGCTACATCTTATTAGTAATTTGAAGGCACAAAAACTAATAAGAAAGGGTTGCTATGCTGTTCTAGCACACGTCGAGAAAGTACAAACTGAAGAAAAGAGCATCAATGATGTTCCCGTCGCAAAAGAATTTCCCGATGTATTTTCGAAAGAATTACCGGGATTACCCCCACATCGATTCGTTAAATTTCAAATAGATCTTGTACCAGGAGCTGCACCAATAGCTCGTGCTCCTTACAGACTCGCACCCAGTGAGATGGAAGAACTGCAAAGCCAATTACAAGAACTTTTAGAGCATGGTTTCATTCGACCAAGCACATCACCGTGGGGAGCTCCTGTTTTGTTTGTCAAGAAGAAAGATGGTACATTCAGGTTGTGTATCGACTACCGAGAGTTGAACAAACTTACCATCAAGAACCGCTACCCACTACCGAGAATCGACGGCTTATTTGATCAACTACAAGGCTCGTCTGTTTATTCAAAGATTGACTTACGTTCCGGGTATCATCAAATGCGGGTGAAAGAAGATGATATTCCAAAGACTGCTTTCAGAACACGTTACGGTCATTACGAGTTTATAGTCATGCCATTTGGTTTAACTAATGCACCAGCTGTGTTCATGGACCTTATGAACCGAGTGTGTGGACCATACCTTGACAAGTTTGTCATTGTTTTCATTGATGACATACTTATTTACTCAAAGAATGACCAAGAACACGGTGAACATTTGAGAAAGGTGTTAGAAGTATTGAGGAAGGAAGAATTGTACGCTAAATTTTCAAAGTGTGCATTTTGGTTGGAAGAAGTTCAATTCCTCGGTCACATAGTGAACAAAAAAGGTATTAAGGTGGATCCGGCAAAGATAGAAACTGTTGAAAAGTGGGAAACCCCGAAAACTCCGAAACACATACGCCAGTTTTTAGGACTAGCTGGTGACTACAGAAGGTTCATCCAAGACTTTTCCAGAATAGAAAAACCCTTGACTGCATTAACGCATAAAGGGAAGAAATTTGAATGGAAGGATGAACAGGAGAAAGCGTTTCAGTTATTGAAGAAAAAGCTAACTACGGCACCTATATTGTTATTGCCTGAAGGGAATGATGATTTTGTGATTTATTGTGACGCATCAAAGCAAAGTCTCGGTTGTGTATTAATGCAACGGACGAAGGTGATTGATTATGCGTCTAGACAATTGAAGATTCACGAGCAAAATTATACGACACATGATTTGGAATTAAGCGCGGTTGTTTTTGCATTAAAGACTTGGAGGCACTACTTATATGGGGTCAAAAGTATTATATATACCGACCACAAAAGTCTTAAACACATATTTAATCAGAAACAACTGAATATGAGGCAGCGTAGGTGGATTGAATTGTTGAATGATTACGACTTTGAGATTCGTTACCACCCGGGGAAGGCAACTGTGGTAGCCGATGCCTTGAGCAGGAAGGACAGAGAACCCATTCGAGTAAAATCTATGAATATAATGATTCATAATAACCTTACTACTCAAATAAAGGAGGCGCAACAAGGAGTTTTAAAAGAATGAAATTTAAAGGATGAAATACCCAAAGGATCGAAGCAGCATCTTAATATTTGGGAAGACGGAACCCGGTATAGGGCTGAAAGGATTTGGGTACCAAAATTTGGAGATATGAGAGAAATGGTACTTAGAGAAGCTCATAAAACCAGATACTCAATACATCCTGGAACGGGAAAGATGTACAAGGATCTCAAGAAACATTTTTGGTGGCCGGGTATGAAAGCCGATGTTGTTAAATACGTAGGAGAATGTTTGACGTGTTCTAAGGTCAAAGCTGAGCATCAGAAACCATCAGGTCTACTTCAACAACCCGAAATCCCAGAATGGAAATGGGAAAACATTACTATGGATTTCATCACTAAATTGCCAAGGACTGCAAGTGGTTTTGATACTATTTGGGTAATAGTTGATCGTCTCACCAAATCAGCACACTTCCTACCAATAAGAGAAGATGACAAGATGGAGAAGTTAGCACGACTGTATTTGAAGGAAGTCGTCTCCAGACATGGAATACCAATCTCTATTATCTCTGATAGGGATGGCAGATTTATTTCAAGATTCTGGCAGACATTACAGCAAGCATTAGGAACTCGTCTAGACATGAGTACTGCCTATCATCCACAAACTGATGGGCAGAGCGAAAGGATGATACAAACGCTTGAAGACATGCTACGAGCATGTGTTATTGATTTCGGAAACAGTTGGGATCGACATCTACCGTTAGCAGAATTTTCCTACAACAACAGCTACCATTCAAGCATTAAGATGGTGCCGTTTGAAGCACTTTATGGTAGAAAGTGCAGGTCTCTAATTTGTTGGAGTGAAGTGGGGGATAGACAGATTACGAGTCCGGAGATTATACAAGAAACTACCGAGAAGATCATCCAAATTCAATAACGGTTGAAAACCGCCCAAAGTCGACAAAAGAGCTACGTTGACATTAAAAGAAAAGATATAGAATTTGAAATTGGAGAGATGGTCATGCTTAAAGTTGCACCTTGGAAAGGCGTTGTTCGATTTGGTAAACGAGGGAAATTAAATCCAAGGTATATTGGACCATTCAAGATTATTGATCTTGTCGGACCAGTATCTTACCGACTTGAGTTACCTCAACAACTCGCGGATGTACATAACACTTTCCACGTCTCGAATTTGAAGAAATATTTTGCTAAAGAAGATCTCACTATTCCGTTAGATGAAATCCAAATCAACGAAAAACTCCAATTCATCGAAGAACCCGTCGAAATAATGGATCGTGAGGTTAAAAGACTTAAGCAAAACAAGATACCAATTGTTAAGGTTCAATGGAATGCTCGTAGAGGACCCGAGTTCACCTGGGAGCATGAAGATCAGATGAAGAAGAAATACCCGCATCTATTTCCAGAAGATTCGTCAACACCTTCAACAGCTTAAAATTTCGGGACGAAATTTATTTAACGGGTAGGTACTGTAGTGACCCGAACTTTTCCATGTTTATATATATTAATTGAGATTGATATTTACATGATTAAATGTTTCCAACATGTTAAGCAATCAAACTTGTTAAGGCTTGATTAATTGAAATATGTTTCATATAGACAATTGACCACCCAAGTTGACCGGCGATTCACGAACGTTAAAACTTGTAAAAACGACATGACGATATATATATGGATATACATATGGTTAACATGAGATTATGATAAGTAAGTATCTCCATAAGTATATTAACAATGAGTTATATACATATAAACAAGACTACTAACTTAAGGATTTCGAAACGAGACATATATGTAACGATTATCGTTGTAACGACATTTAAATGTATATATATCATATTAAGATATATTAATATATCATAATATCATGATAA